>NC_134680.1:2093125-2410833 GCF_024713945.1 Dermatophagoides farinae | reverse complement strand
CAGATGGTCAGTTCAATGTATGAGAATTTATTCCGGTTATTAGAATTACCAGTGATTAAAAGTAATATTTTAAATCATTATAATTATCGTAGCCTAATTTTTTTCATTTCCTGGTTTAGCTGTTGGATCGGTTGGTACTATTGGTGGAAAACATTCACATGAATTTTTGCTTGCAACCAATCTCGGTGAAGATGAAATGTATACCTGTTTAGATTGTTCTGAATCATTCAATGCCGAATTATTAGCTGATATGGATGACCAACAACAACCACATTGTCTAAATTGTAAAAGTCATAATTTAACATCGAAACAACGTGCATTAGAATTGGGCCATTCATTTTTATTATCCGATCGATATTCTAGCCGTATGGGAGCCATATATTTAGCTGAACATTCAAATAAACAAATGTATGTTGTTTGTAATTTTGAAATTCCTTTGATAATTTTATCTAATCACTTTTTTTCTAAAATTATTCATTAAATAGAGCACTACAAATGGGATGCTATGGATTGGGCATTAGCCGTATATTGGCCGCATCGGTCGAATATCTATCCTGTAAATATCAACAATCATTATCATCGGATTCCGATTCCTCATCTACCAATTCTTTATCATCACAATCTACATCGACACTATATGATTCAGCATCAAATTCCTTATTTCTTCGATGGCCAAAATTAATTGTACCTTTCAAAGTTTGCTTAATATTACCGAAACGTGATAGTAAAGAAGATCATGGAAAGGGTACAGAATTTTCTATGCATTTAGCCAATGTTATCCGTAACCGATTCGGAGAGGATATTCTCATTGATGATCGTTCTAATCTTACCATTGGTAAACGATTATTAACAGCTAAAACGATTGGTATACCATTCATATTGGTTGCTGGTCGTAATATAATCGATGTACGACCGAAATTTGAAATGTTTGACATGTATATTGAAGATGATAATGTCAATAATCCAGTGAATGCTAAACAAGGCCGCCTAATGACGCAGGCGGAAATTCTTGACTATCTTAAAATTCATCTAAAACATTTTCGATTGAATCAAGAATAAATTTTAATTTTTTTTTTAGTAATTTTTCATTCTTTTTAAACAAATTTTTTTTTTAATTTCAAATTTTTCAAATGAATTTCTGTGGTTTTCGATTCAAGATCACATTATAATTAAGAAACGAACAACGAGTTTATATCGCAGGATCAGAATTTTTGATTACCATTCTCTATCCTAGAGGTCGCTCCCATCGTTTCAAATGAATTATTCATTGAATTTAAAAAAATTTCAATGTCAGCATTATGATACATGAAGATAATGTATCGAACAATCGACAATCTAAATCTAGCCAAAAAAATTGTGATCCACCATGTTCATATCATCAAACTGCAATCGATCCATAATCTATATATAGAAAAGAATTTGAGTGGGACGTCAATTCATGTTCATTCTACTGTAAAAGTTAGGTACGAATAAAAGGTTAGGGTCTATCATCATCATCATGTTTAACATTATTAAATCATATGTTCTATTTTTATTATGGTCAATGATTCAATTAACATTGGTAAGTTATTGTGATTTTTCAGGCGGAATTATTTGCAATTTTCCAATCATCATTATGGTTGAAAAGAACTAATCGATCGGCGAGAATTTTTTATTGATTCGTACTCTGCTATTTTTGCCTGTTGTTCGAATAATTGTAATGATTTATTGGTTTTCAGTTAATGTTGTTATGTTGGACATATTGTTAATAAAAGAATTATCGATATCTTAAATCTTTATTTGATTGAACCATTGTCATTATTATTTTTTTTTTTTTGATGATAATGATGTGATTATTATAATAATAGAAATCTCATGTAAAAATGAAAAACAAAAATTTTCTATTCTTTTGTATTGTTTGAATCATCATTTTTTTCGGGCTGAGAAAAAATAAAAATTTCCATTTTGTTTCTTTACAATTTTTTTATCATTGTGATAAGGTGTGTGTGTGTGTTTGTGCCAATCAACAAACACAATCGATAATTGTTCGATAGATTCAATCGATCAATCCAACAATCAATCAATCATTCGATTCGACAATATGTGATAGATGGATGGGTACATAAGAAAGAAAGAAAGTGTAAAATCATTTATGATTTAAAATTGATGATGATTTTATTTGAATCAAAATTAAAAAAAAAACTTAAAAAAAATCAAACTCATAATTATGATGATGGCATTCGATAATCAATGATTCATGTCGATTAATGTGCAATAATGTTCATTCATGGATCGAAGAATGAAATGATGATAATGATTGAGGATTATCGAAATGATGGAAAAAAACACGCAATCCTTGTGATCTTGAAATTTTTTCTTTCTCTCTTTTTTTAACAATCAAATCAATAATTATTGTCGTCAAATTCTTCTTCCCTCCTCATCATACACTTGGCATTTATCATCATCGTTATTATTATTATTGGACTTTTTTTTATCCACGATACAATTTTTGGGATAATATTCATTTGGGTTTATTTATTTATTTTATTTTTTTTTTTTTTTGATTTGTTTCTTCTTGGTCATATCATCAAATGAGAAATACTTGTTTTTGTTTACAACGATAATAATCAATAAAAATCAGGTAACAATTTTGATTATGATCAATGTTTTGTTGCTTGAGGCAAAATAATATGATGTTGATCAATTGAAAGGTTATATCAATGTATGTATGTGTGTGACGCGACCATTTCGATTACGAGCGATGATGGCTAATTTGCTATTTGAATAAAAAATGAAAAATTCATAAACAAAAAAAAAAACAAGAAATTCTAGAATTGACGTCATCGACGTATACTCACCATCCGTAACATTCATTTAATTGATGAATTAATGAATGAAATTTGATTTTTTTTCATATTTAAGAATTGAATTCAACAACAACATAATCGAATATTCAGGAATGTTGTTTTCGAATCTGTTTTCACTTTCGCATTCATTTTTTCGTTTCATTGCTGGAACTTATCTCATGCATTAATCAATCGATCAAACAGAATGAATCAATGTTTTTGTTGTTGTTGTTGTTGTTGATGATAACATTGCCAATGTCAAGATCGATCAATTCATTTCTTTCACAATCAATTCATTATCATCAACAACAACAACGACAGCGAAGATTGTGAGTTGTACCATTGATGATGATGTGCAGACGATCAATTTGTATTTGACAAATAAAAAAGTATTCGTTGATTACATGAAAAACTTTTTTTTTCAATATAGACAAAATTCATCATTTGATTCCGAATGATTTTTGAGTAAAATTCAATTGATTGATTGATTTTTTTTTGAGAAAAAAATAAAATCATTTTTATCGATTTTTTTTCTCTGTGTGCTGATATTTGTTCTATATTATTATTGTTTATTTCAATCAATTTTCTTTTATCATTCAAATAAATCGTGCTACAGACCTTGAATCATTTTACATTTATTTAGGTTGTTAGGTTGATTGATAATCATCTGTGTTTAGATTAGATCATTGTCATTGCCAATAAAATTTTGTTTTTCCCACTTTAAATCTATTTTAGTTTATCTAATATAAAGATTGTAAATCTCGTGTTTGTTGTACAGATTTTCAGATGTACCCTAAAATAGGGCACAACTACCGAAACGAAGATATTTTTTTCCTTAAAGTAATAACTATTTAAAATAAGACTATTTATCGACATTCTTTATTGTAAGACACACGTCTTATTGTCGCGTTTTAATGTGTATTTTTTTTTCAATTAAAATCGTGTTGGAAAAGTTGATCCACATCATTCATTCATTTGGCAACGCTATTAACGGTATCAATTTGTTATTTGTGAAATAGTTTATTTGTTTTATCAATCAGCAAAACTTGAAATAAAAAAAAAATGCCATTACCACCACCAAGTGAAGCAATATTGAAAAAAATTGAACGTCTTCGTGCTCGATTCGAAAAAGAATTGGAAACAAACAGTCATCTTTACCATCCTATTGATATTGAACGTGTACGTACTGAAGAATGGCAAGTGGAACGTTTTGCTGCCGATGATATTTATGAATTGGATAACGATGATGGCCCGTTTAAAGCAATGTGTGAAGCATTACAATGGAAAAAAACATTAAATGTACATGAACGAACCGAAAAATCATTTCCAAAAGAATTTTATGAATTAATTGAAGTAGAAATCAATGGTCGTGATAATGAAGGTCATCTAATTCAATGGGAAGCAACACGTAATCAACGAAAATTTAAAGAATTAGAAGTGCTTACAAGAGAATTTATGGCATTCAGTTTGGAACGATTAGATCGTGCTGCCGGACGTGATGGTTTTGTCTATGTAACCGATAATGGCGGTGCCGGTTTGGCCAATGTCGATATGGATATGAATAAATTCAAAATCTCAGCAATCGAACATTATCCGGGTGGTATGCGAAAAATGTATGTAGTTGATTTGCCATGGCTTTTGAATGGTATCATGTCAATGATATTGGCATTTATGAGTCCAAGACTTCGTGCTTTGGTTCATTATTGCAAGAAAACTGATTTGCCTAAATTCATGGATGTTAAACATATTTCATTACGATTGAATGGTACACGTGATAAACATGCCTATCCATCCGATACACGTCGATTGGAAGAGATGACCGAATTAGGATTGGATGAAAAATTTCTTGATTCTTTTTACAAAACATACAAACTAAAACGTACAATGGCTAAATGATCGAATTTCGCGCATATCAACCGCATACATCAACACGTGGTCCACTAACAATTACCTGACCATTAACACACAAAAAACACAAATTCTACACTTCCACAAAAAATCTCTCACCACTCCCATCACATTAAACAACGAACACATACAAATAGTAGACAAAATGAAAATTCTTGGTCTCACTATGCAAAACCACCAACACCGCAACAAAATTAACTTCAATTTACACATAGAAAACACTATAGCTAAAACAATTCGTATAAAAAACGCACTTTTTAACTTTTGTAAAAACACATATGGAATTAACACAAAAAAAAGACAAAATTTGTACAAAGGTCTCATCAGACCCCAACTCACATACGGATCTGAAATATGGTTCAAACACATAACAAAAAAACAAGTGAAAAAACTAGAATCCGCACAACACACAATCTTAAGACACTCGATTATGGGTTACAGAACAATCTCTAAAGCTTGTACAACACTATTAACGAAGATTGAACCCCTAAGTGACAACATTTTAATTAAACAAACAAAATTCCTACACAGACACAACATTACACTAGAAACACTACACAATACAACAATCGAACATTTTATTGAAACAACAAAACAGAATGCCATGACACTTGCACATCAAAGCACAAATGAAACATTTAAAGAATTTTTCCCCCTCCCAAATATCCCCAAATTCATACATATAGATTTCATAACCACACAATTTTACACTGGACATGGTAATTTTCAAGAATATTTACACAGATTTCAAATTACAAACACAAACACTTGCACATGTACAAATCATCACACAGTCCAAAACGTTAAACACCTCTTATTATACTGTACAAATTACACAAACATAAGAACACAATTAAACCTAGGAAACATCACATCACTAGATAACTTTACACAGAACAAACACATACACAGTAAATTTAAATTCCTTTGTAAACACATATACAATCATTTAAAGGCAATACAAAATCAAACTTTACTTTCTTTTTAGTTTTATATTCAGATTTTAATTGTCATTTTCTCTTAGTTAGATTTTTACTTAATTTCATTTTGTAATCTCTTATTTTCAACCTTTTATACGCGCGAATATCTCCAAGATAAGCGCATAAATAAAATTATTATTATTATTATCGAATTTCGCGCATCAGATTGATTTTATATTGTTTTTAAATGCAAAGATCATTGTATATGAAAATATTATTGATGATGTTTTATATTTGTTGTTTATTATCATTATTATTTGTTTCTGTTTTCGGTTTTGAAAATTTCATTAAAATAATTCAATAAAAATAAATTCGAAAATTATTCGTATTATACGTCCAAATAGACATGTGAATTGATATGCTGGAAAATATCGACCAATTTGATAGCGATAATACCATAAAACGATGATCTCTACAATTATCATGATCATTGAACTAGTTGCTATAATCGATACCATAAAAAGATAACATTCTATTGATTGATACAGATGTTTACAATTATAATTATTTTTTGTGGCCAATAAATCATAGATATTGCTTTGGCAATAAAGAATGAATAGATATAATAACCAACAATTAATGATGATCATTGTGGACATGAATGACCAATAATTAAATCGAATTATATTGAACATTTTTTGTTTTTCAACTCAATTTATTTCATAGGCAGAATTTCTGAAATTTGGAAAAAAAACATCCGGCAAACGAACAAAAATATAACATTGTCTGTGAACGGAATAATACTCAAAATATTGAAATTAGAATAGAATCACTTGTTTAATATTTTGAATTTTATAAAATTTTCTCATCATAATCATTAACATCATATTACAATTAGATAATAAAAATGGTAATTAAAAATCATTCATTGGTATAATTACATGATAATCAATTTTATTTTGTTTAATATAATGAAAAAATACGACCACATATATGGTGAAGAATATCATGGCCATGGCAATAATAAATGTAAACAATAAACAATGTGTAATTATAAATTTCCAATCAAATGTTTGTTCTGTCCACCGTTTGGGAACGATTTCATCAATACGATCAGAATTTATTTTGTTTACATTATTCAATCCATCATTGATGATAAATGTTCGTTCAAGATGATTATCTTTATCAGTTGAATTCATTAATAATACAACAGTAGCATTATTTTGGTCAACAATCAAATGGCTAGTATTTTTTGCCAAACAACAGGGCCACCATAAAATGGTAAATAATAAAATGATGGACAATAATAATGAATTCATTTTCATTCGATTCGTTTATTCCAGAAAAAAAAATATAATGAAAATCACATTTTCCAATGTTTTTTGAAGACGAAAAAAAATAATGATGATAATAATTGAAGAAAAATAATCATGATTAATGATCCTTGTTGAACATGGGCGACATCTTTCGTTTTAAATTGTCGTTTTTTTCTATCAGATTTGAATAACATATATTTCTTATATTCATTAATGGGTGATGATGATGAATTTCAATGTCTCTCTCTCTCTCTTACATCAAATATCAAATTCAATCTAATGTCCAGTTTTCATTTGGATATCAAGTCTATTTTTTCCAAAAAAATATGACTCTTTTTATTTTACCGAAAACTTTTCAATCTAACTTCAAGTACAACAAATACATCGGACAAAATGTGAAAGGAAAGATGAATTGTCGTCAATTTTCAGGAAAAAAAAGAGAAAGTTTTTTTTTGCAATTATCTTCAAATACGATTTCATTCAAAATTTCAATAGAATGGAATATTGTGGAACAACAAAAGAGTTTGAATTTTCAATACACAAAAGTGAATCTTTCATTTTTCTTGTTGAACAAAGAAAATATAGATATAGATACAAATATAGATGATGTTCATATCATTCATATATCGTCCATCGACATTTGGTTTCAATGTATGTCTAGAAAAATCGTAATTATATTTAATTATAATGAAACAATTACCGAATACTTCAATATATTAATGGACTAATTTAAAATCAATTCTAATTTTTTTTTAAATTAATATTGAAAATTTTTTTTTTACGTTTGTATCAACCTTTTTTTTGATTGTGAAAAGAATCCAAGTGTTAGTTTAATTTCCGTTACAAAACGACAATGAAATTTTATCGAATAACTATATCGATTATTTTGACCATTATGATTATGATTGAATCATCAATTTCTCGGCGGCGGGTAAGTGTGTGTGTGTGTGTGTGTGTGTGTGTGTTGGTTGGTTGGTTGATTGGTTGGTGAATTTCATTTTGTTTCATTTTGTTTGTTTGAATTTTAATGAAAAAATTGTTTTTTTTTTATATATATACAGACTCAACGAATATCGAGAACTGGATTGCCGGACGGCGCTAGAATTATTACTATGGGTAAAGATTTTAATTCTACATTCAAATGTGAAAAGGATAAAGATGGTTTCTTTGCCGATGTTGAATATCAGTAAGTTGGTGCTATGAGAAAATTTTTCAATAAGAATAATTACAGACAAAATTAGCGATTAGATTCGAAAAGTTTATCAATTTCAAAAAATCATCTTTCCCTTATTTTAGCCCTAGTTTGGTGTGTGTGTGTGTGTGTGTGTGTGTAGCAGTAGTTTTTCATATTTTGAAATCAATAGATATATCTAGGGATAATTTACATATATATTTTGTTTTTTTTTCTTTTACATTACAAAATTTTGTATCGATGATTTCAGTTTACTGGTTTTTTTTTCTCTTGTCATAGGTAAACACACACACACACACACACACAGTAATTCCAAGACATAGACACAATAAATCAAATAAAAATGTGATACACTATAACCAATGGTATCAATCAATTTTCATATTGTAAATTTACCTAACCTATTTGATGATGATGATGATGATGATAGAATTTGTTATCGGTTATGAATTTCATATTTTTCACATTGTACGTTTATTATTTACGCGATGAACATTTTTCTCTCTCCGTGTGTGTGTGTTTATTGCAGTCTTTTATCAATTTTGATAATTTTTGGGTCACAGTCACACACACATCGTTGTCTCATTCCGTTAGGTCATTATTTAGATAGTAGTAGTCGGGTAAACAAACAAAATGGTCAGTTGATCATTTTTGTTTCTATTCGGAAAATTTGAAAACAACGAACAACGAAAACAATCAAATTATATTTGTATTACACTTGTTGAATTTTAATTTTAAATATTTTAATTTTTAAATTCTTTTTTTCCTTTTCCTATATTCCTATGATATATTAATAATTTAGATGTAGAATATTTCACCGTTGTCATACGGCTCATAATGCCGGTAATCGTATCCAGGTATTGCATTATTCATTCTTCTGTAGTGATCGTTTAGTATTTGATCAGTCAACACATACCTGTAGAAGAAGAGCTGATGCCATTCCTTGTGAAACATCACCAATGTTTTTTGATCTTAATGATCGTATCGGTTCTGATGGACCATTTCTAACACATGCGGATATTGATCGTGCAAAAGCAGTAAGACCAGAATATCGTCGCCGTCGTCGTCGTCGCTGAAATTATCATCATCATCGAGGTGGACCAACAACGCGAGGCTGCATTAAATTCTATTTAATTATTGGACCGTATTCACACCATCATTGTCCTGATTTGTTTATTGATTTTGGTTGAATAAAAATATTTTTTTATGTTTATTTTTGCATGTTGTGGTGTTCTTTTAAAATAATTTGATAATTTTTATTTTTGGTTTATAATTCTTCATTTTTTTTTTGAAAATGAATAATAAAACACATAAATGGTATAGGATATGTTTGTTCATGCATTTTTTTCAATACAGGTGATGATGATGGAAATTATTCCATTATCAATGGCCGTTGACGTTGTTGTCGTCGATGACCATATAGCTGTGCTATAGAAATTGGTGTATGTTGTTCATAACTACCACCACCAGTGCCACCAACAACACTTTTATCAGAATTAATTTGCCGATGTTGTCGCCGTTTTGATTTTAAACCAAATAAACCATAAACCGAATCAATATGATTAACAACTTTTTTCATCGCATTTCTTCTGGTTTTCCAATATTTTGATTTTTTCTTTTCCATTTGTTCATACTCGAGAGGAATTGGTGGTGGTGATGTTTTTATTAGCCGTATATATTTTTGTAATTTTCCACTATCTTCATCATGATGATCATCATATTCTGCTGTTCCGATTGCACGTTCATGAATTTTAACCGTCGATTCTTTGAAATTTGATTTTTTTGATGATAAAGTACCATTTTTAATTGCTTCATTCAATGCTTGTCTCATATTATTTAACATTTCATTTTCCTGTTGATTCATTTCGATCGAAAATTTCATCATTTGATCGGCATCACGTAATGCTTGTAAATTCATATCACTATTACGATCGATATGAACATTTGATTTACCGTTATTGCCACCATCAACACCAGCACTACCACCATCAATAATTTGAACGGTAATAGTAATCATTAAACCATAAAATATTTGAATTTGAAACAACAATTTCCGCATCCTTATCATCGTCACCATTTTTGGCCAATTTGGAATATTGGAAAAAATCATAGTAATTCAAAAAAAAAATTAAAATTTCAATTCCCCCCGATTTGGGTTGTTTTTTATTTTATTCGAAAAAAAAAATTCTAATTCAAATCTATTAATTCAATCAAATCGAATTTGATCGTATCGATTGATGATTACGATAGTAACGTTTTCCAATCATTTTCAATGGCCGTTTTGGTCGAATAGATGATGATTGTTGTTGTCGTTCGGCCATTGCTACACCACGTTCATGAATTTGGAATTGTTTTAATTTTTCATCTTTCTTTTCTTGTTCTCGTTGTTTCATTAGTTGTTGTCGTCTTTTTTGTAAATGTTCTTCACTTTCACATAAATGTATCATTGTATTTTCCCATTCAATTCGACGATTACGTAAATTATCACGGTTAAAATATTCTAAACGTTTTTCAACATCATAATCAGGTTTATTCGAATCCATAAAGGTACCATTTACAGTAACAAAAACGAAAATCATTATGTACATCATTAGCAGGTAATTTTGTAATATTCGTTTCTGTTGTTGCATCATAATTCAATCGAAATAAATGGATGGATGGATAAGAGTAGGAAAAAATTTTCAATGAATAAACGAAAATATAAATCGGATTTTTTTTGGAAAAACAAGATAAAAAAAAACTATTCTGATCCTAACGACAACATTGACAAAAACCTTTTACAAAATAATATTAAAAAAAACTGAAAATTCATGGTGAATTTCTATGGTGAACTATTTATATGTTGATGGCGGTGAATGAACGGAGATGTGTTTTATTTTGCAACAAACAAATAAATACTAATGTAACATAGAATAATTGGTTCATGGAATTTTTTTTGTTTTTTGTTTTTATTGAAAAACAAACAAATTGTTTTTGTTGGTAATTGTTCGTGGAACCAAACAACACTATATACTAAATATATATTGTGCATGCATCGGTAATTGCAATTTTCAACAATCACAAAACAAAGAAAAAAAAATAAATCGAAATTCAAACAATAATTATAAGAAAAAAAAATTCAAAAATTCCAAAAAAAAAAAAAATTTTGCCTGAAAAAAATTATATAAAAATAAATAAGTAAAATTTTCGAAAGACATTATGAGATTGGAATTTTTTTTTGTTTGTTTGTTTGTTCAATTTCATTGATCATTGATTGAATCATTGTTAGTTTCCGGATTAGACGTCGTTAATACTTGATTGTTCTAGTTTTTTATTTTTCTTTCTAAAATTTATACCACTACTCATACAACTTATCAGATTAGATATTCGTCCCATTATTGATCGTCGTCGTAGTTTTTCTTTTTGTTCATTTTTGGAAATCGGATTCACGTGATCATTTTCATTGAATACAACATTATTTGGTAACGAATCTGTTGATCTAGAATTACTTCCATTTGTTTGATTATCATCATTATTATTCTTTTTTGATGGTGTTGGCCATGGATAATATTGACGATGACGACGATTCTGTGGAGCAACGGCATCGACATTAGTAACGATAAATTCAGCACAAATAATAGAAAACAATAAAGAATAAATCAAGA
Source organism: Dermatophagoides farinae (assembly GCF_024713945.1). Taxonomy (NCBI): domain Eukaryota; kingdom Metazoa; phylum Arthropoda; class Arachnida; order Sarcoptiformes; family Pyroglyphidae; genus Dermatophagoides; species Dermatophagoides farinae. The sequence continues at coordinate 2,399,028 of NC_134680.1, read as the reverse complement.
AAATTAAGATGGCTTCAATCTTCTTTGATGGAATGATTGTGTAGGCCATTGTTTTTTCTATCGGAAGCAAAAAAAAAAAAATAATTCACGGGTAACTAAAAAAAAAAAGATGGATTTTAATCCGGCCAATAAACGAGAGTAGATAAACGATTTTTTTTTGTTCTTTTGCTGTTTCAATAATTTTGGATATTTTTTAATATGAAAAAAAACGGCGACTAAGACATGAAAATAATGAAATGTCATAAATCTTAAATTTTAGTATTTTTTTTTTGCTGTTTTTGTACAAAAATAAAAAATTTCCAGCTAATAATTCAAAAATTGTCGCATGAGTCAAAAAAAAATTTTGAATTCGAATCATCATCAAAAATGATGAACGAAACAATCGATGTACGAAATTTGAAAAAATTATTCGAAAATATCGAAGAACTTTTTTTTTGTTGAGGTTGTTGTTATTTTCCATTCTCCCTTTTGATCGATACATCGTTGATAGTTTTTTCTTCATGTTTTCTTCTTCAAACTCATTCTTCAAATTTTTATTTTCATTTATCGTCATCAAATGATTTTTGTTGTTCAAAGTTGTTGTTGCGGAAAAAAGTAGAAAAAAATATTTACTTAACCGATTGAATCGATGAAAAAAATATGACGACATTTTGAGCAAAAAAAGGAAAGATTTATTAGCAAAATTAAGTGTATCTGTGTGTGTGTGTGTGTGTGTGTGTGTGTGTGTGTGTGTGTGTGTGTGTGTGTGTGTGTGTGTGAATATCTTTCAACCTGTTTTTGTTTTTTTTCGTTTGATTGAATTGAACAACCTGGCCCATTTCATATGAGTGTGTGTATGTGTTTTACTTGATCAGCCATATACAAAAACAGATTGAGCAGATTGTCGAAAGAATATTCGGTTGGATGCTCAACAAAAACAAAAAAAAATGCAATCGAATCGTATCAAATCGAAATCCGAATTTTACATCGACATTTTTAATCAAAGATCAAAACATTATTCTTTCATTTTAGCCTTTTTATTCAAAGAATCATTGAATTCGTAGGAATTTTTTCAATCTTTCAAATTGCGTCGAATCCGATTTTGTAAAATTTTCGATACGTTTTTCTCTGTCATGTATTTGGTCGTCGAGCCACACACTTAACATGCACATTTAACGACAAACTTCAACCGGATACGATAATTTTTGGTTGTCTCCACCCGAATCGATCCGTTACGTCATCATCGTTCGCTTTTTCAGCTTTGTGTGTGTGTGTGTGTGTGTGCGTTCAGTGATTATGATACCGTACACAGGGCAACCATTTTTAGAATCATTTGTTTGGTCAAAAAAATTTTTTCCGTATATAAATAAACTAGCCTGTGTGTGTGAATGAATTCATTCATCAGACAACATCAAACACACACCACCATCACATTGAATTGGAACCAAGCAAGCGAAAACGACAAACAAACAAAAAGTGTCAATCGAACAACCTGATTGATTAATTCTGTCTATCTTGAACAAACAAACATATCCTGAAACAATTATAATCCTACGAAAATTCATTTCCAGAAACGAAACGAAACAATCAACGAGAAAAAAAAATAAGCAACATTATTAATTACTTCGGATGAAAAGATTGTATTTTTTTCCAAAAAAAAAACAATACTCAATTCGATTTATTCATTCATTTTCCTGATTAATACATTGAACCAGTAACAACAAGTGAACAAAATAGAAAAATTATTGAATTGAAGAATTAGATTGGATTTTCCTTAACGACCGACCAAAAAAAAAAAATATCAATCGGAGAAAGTAAAGAAAAAAGGTAAGTCTTTTTCGGATTTTTTCTCGTATTTTCTTTTTAAGTTTGATTTAATCACTTGAATTTACGATGGGATATAGCGCGAATGGGATAACTGAAAAAAATAACTGAAAAAGAAATAAAAGAATAAAAAATTTTAAATCGAAATTGAAAATTTTCAATAATCGATAGAGCAAGAGCAAAAGAATTCGATCAGAATTTTATCCGGATTTAGTCCGGACATGTCCGGAATTTTAGTACTTATCTTGTAATGATTGTATATGGTTGTATATATGATAAATGGATTGTCCGTACTTTTGTTTGGAAAAATATGGTAGCCCTATTGATTGGCCAATATGTGTGTGTGTAGTAATTACTATAGTATAAGGACATTGAATTAATATTTGATCTTTTTTTCAAAAAAAAAATTTAGCCCAATTTTATTTTTATCAGCATGAATCCAATGAGGTTGTACCAAATGAGGTTCAATTTGGTGAAGGAGAAAAAAATTGTTTGCCAATTTTATTTTACCTTTTTTTTAGTTATAAATTGTAATTAAAAACACACAAAGATAGAGCAAGAAAAAGAGGGAAATAATGATTATTGAAGAGCTATTTTTTTCTGGTTCATTCTAGAATTTGAATATTTTAAATTTTTCTACGAAATAAATTCTTGCAAAATTTGCAAGAAATAATAATTTTTTACTGCTTATTTTTTTATATTCTGTGATTATTATGGTGATGGTTTTTTTTTCTCTCCAAAAAAATGTTCATCATCATTCTTGATTCTTTGATTTCTATTTTTTTAATTTTTATAGATTTAGTGTATAGAATCGTTACCATTGTTGTCATTCAGATCAAATCTTTTCGTAGTCATATAAATCTAACATATCCGACCGAATATTCATTCTGTCGCGATTTAAAAAAAAAATAAATCCGTATTATTAATTGACCATTGGCACGCCATTAAACGTTCGGTTAATCTGTCTTCGGAAAAGAAAAAGGTCGAAAATCCTTTATGATTTACGATGTTGGAGAAATTTTTCAATGAAGAAAAAAATATTTTAGAATATTTGACAATAATTACCGTCATCAATATTGAATAGTGAAATTTATTTAGAATTATTTTTTTTCAACTTGATTCAAGGCCAACTTTTGTTTTTTTTGTAATTGTCATTGAATCTAGATAGATAATGCTACTTGAGATTCTCAAAGAGGAGGTGAAAAATTGAGTACCAGGAAAATGTACATTTGACCTTTGTGTGTTCGAGTTTCGAGGACAAATAATCAAAATAATTTTGAAGCAAATCTGGAATGGAAAACTTTTTCTTCTTTTCGTTTGTGCTATATGAAGATTATTGAAGGATTTTTTTTTTAGTTTTTGTTTGTTTGTTTGTTATATTTATTTCTTTCCCTTCTTCTTGATTGCTAACCGATTTTTATCTTGATTGTTTGATAATAATAATAATAAATAAACAATAAATCAATCAATCAATCGATGTTTTATGAAAGTCACTGCTATATTCACATTCAGTATGTGTCTGTGTGAAGAATATGTGTCAACAATGAAGAATCAAGACTATTATTTCAAATAGAATCCGGCAGCTGTTATCGATTATCAGCAATTCTGTGCAAATGATAATACTCATTGCCTTGTGCCTGTGTAACCGATATTTATTCCGAATAGACATCAATTTAGAAAGAATAATTGTATAAAAATATCTCAATCCATACGGATGTTGATCAGAAATATATTCTGTTAATATTGAATTCCTGATTGATTCGCTTATTTATTCATTTATGATAATAATGAATCATAATTATAATAATTCGAAATCATTTCATTCATCAAATATTTGCAGTAAACAAACAAAAAACAATTCTAGGTTAATATAGTCTTGACCTTTGATAGGCCATCATTCATTTCAAATTGAAAAATATTCATTTCCATTGAATGTCTCTATGTGGTGTGTGTGTAGGTGATGGCCAAAAAACAAAAATTTAATTAGGAAAATTGTGTCTTAACGTGTATATTCAATTTAGATAAATAAATTATTTGATTTGTATCAAATATTTGGTCTAAATAATTACTATGCACTATGTAAATATGACCATTTTATTTTTAATAATCATTAATAATCCCTAATGTGAAATAAGTTTTTTTTTATTTTATTTGAACAAAAAACTTATGGATTTATTATGACGATGATGTTTTAATCATCATCATTATTATTATTATAATCAATGGTATGATCAAAGTTTTCTTGATATGTTTGTATTTCTACTTTTATTATGTATGTATTCTTCGATTCTATGATCCTATGATCATAGCGAATTGGATATAAAATCGTTCAATATTTTTCTTAAATTAATTAATTTCCGTCTTCTTTTTAGCTTAGTTTTTAGATTCTTTCCTATTTATTTGATATTAGATTAAAATGAAAAGAAAAGGGAAAACATGCACACACACACACTTAATGATAATCATTATGGTAAACAAATTTGTACAATTTCGTCTCTTTCGAGTATAACGATGATGATGATTAAGATTGAATAATTATTACCAAATGTTTCAAATATAATGAATTTATTTTCAAGTACGATGATGATAATCATCTCGTTCTGATCTGATTTTCTTATTCGATTTGATTTTATTTATTCAATTGAAAATAATAACAATAATAATTGGTTCGAATTGAATCGGGAAGATTGGAAAAAAAAAATTTTCTTTTCTATATGATTGATCAATTGACATATATTGATGATTTAATAACATCTTGGTGAGTGATTTATGATGATGATGACGATGATCCATCGCTGAATATTTTAGAAATTTTTAATCGAATTGAAATTATAAAATAAATCAATTTTTTGTAGCCATAATTTTTTTGAGAAAATAAAAAATTGAAATTGATGACAATCTATACGCCTATGTGCTGTAAGGTTGTGTGTTTGTATATAACAAAAATAGATTGGAGTTCCCGGTAACGCCCAACATCACACGGTTGTTGATTAACATAGAAAATTTACTGTTATCTTTGACATTTTCATTTCATTAAAAAAAAACATTAGATGAGAAAAAATTACAAAGTAATCAAATGAAATCATATATATATTCATTCATATATTAAAAAAATGCTCTTTTTTCTATAGAAAAAAAGTTGTTTGAAAAAAAAGAATTGACGAAATTTTTTCTACAATTCATATTATTATCATTAACAAGAATTTTTGTAATGTAAATAACAAAATAATCAATGGAGAAGGCAAGAAAAAAAATGTGAATTATCAAATTCTTTGAACATTTTAAATTCCAGGATATTTTCATGAAGATGGAAAAGTTTTTTTTTTCGTATGATTTAAAAAAGTTTCATATACATTGAATCTCATCTGTATATATAATCGAAAACAGTAAGAAATCGAATTAGAACTTGAATATATTTTTTTTTTGTTTCTTAAAATTCACATGAAAAAAAAATCAAGTTAATCAAGTCTTGTTTTTTTTTTGAGTGGCCAACAATAAATAATGAATAAATTCATTGAAATGGAAATAATCGAGTAGGTTAATTTTGACAAAAAAAAATACGAAAGAAATTTTCTAGACAAAAAAAAACTTTTCAATTCATATTTAAAAACATTTTAGTGAATGATATAAATTGAACTTAGTTTTTTTTTACGAAATTTTCAATGAAATTACATAAACAACTAATTTAGCTTTCAAACTAATGATACCCTACAATATTCTGTGTTTATGTACGTGTGTGGTGACCATTCTGTCGTAAATTGAGTTTTGTTATTTTTTTTTTTTTAAAAATCTACAAAAATTTTTTTTCACTGTTTTATTTTTTTATGGTGAAAAAATTCAATTCAAATTAATTAACCAGTTTTTTTGGGCAATTTTATGATGATGATGATGATGATTACAACCATAATAATGATTTAATTAAGACAATTAAATTCAAATGTGTTATTAAAACATTGGGTTGTTGATTGTGTTTGTGTATTATGTTAGAGAATTGTTTCATAATATATATATTACTCTAAGGAGAAAAAAAAATTTTGTGGAAAATTTTTCTCCATTTGAAAACTTTTCTTCATCATAAAATAACCTGAAATTTTTTTCAACTGTTCATTCATTGCTTTCATGATGATGATGATGATGATTATAATTACCTAAACAGAAAAAAATAAACAATTATAATCCATACATATCAGGCAAGCAGACAGTGATAATAATGGAAAAAAATTGTGATACAGTGAAAAATATTCTATGCATAGTCTTGTAAAAATACGACATTATCACCATCATCATCAAAGTGACCAGCTAATCGCATTCAGTATGGTAGACAATAACCGAAAAAAAGTTAGGACCATAGAACCCAACGGACACAAACCTATGTAGAAGATGGAAAAAAATGACTATTCATATACTTTTTTTATGATCATAATTAAGCTAAACAAGAAGAATAAAACAAATATATAATAATAATAATTACTATTGTCGGTTGTGAAAAGTTTTACGACGATTAAGAAGGTCATTGGTAATCAAATGTATACAACTTTCTCGAAAATATATATATGAATCTGGAATGATTCATTTTACCAATAAGAATACAGAATTTTATGTAAGTGTCTTTGTTTTGTTCTTTTTAAAGATTAATTTGAATGATTAGTTCTAGTAGTAGTGGTGATGATGTTGTTTGCCATGAAATGACAATTCTTTATTTTCTGGATCATCACCATTGGCATAATGGAGAATTTGTTTTACCAATTTTGAATAATATTGTAAAAGAAACTTTTTTCAAAAGTTTTTCTTTGTAGAAACTTCATATAAAAGGATCTTGGCTATGATTTGTAAGTAGATGAGATTGAAAATAATCGGATAAATTGTTGTCCTTACCAGTGTTATAAACTGCAAACACTTGTTGAGCAGATATGTCTTTCACATATTCTTTCAAATCAACGCTTCCGAGTGCTCATTCGACTCGTTCTTGTCATAATAAAGAACGGAATTTCATCTAATAGTGGTATACAAATATTAGCGTTTGCCGAGTCCATAATCCGTTAAGATTCGATTGAATTCTGATTTTATGATGGACAGTGATGCTTTTATCATTGTCCTTGATCGAAAGCATGAACATTTTCTAAACAAGTTTCACATCGATTGTTGTTGGTTGAATATCCAATTGGTTGATGATTCATGACCAAGTTTTTTCCAAACGGTATTTGATGATTTTGATCCAAAAATATGGGCCAAAATTAAAGGAAAAGGAAATTGCGTTTTTATTTTACGATGTTCTTTGAAGGACATCACATATCTATGGAATATAAAATCCTTATTATAATAATCAATTAATGTCATTGTTGTTTCATGTCAACAATATAGTATTTAATCTTTAACATGTTGTATCTGGAAAATATTGCCAATTATCATTATTGTTACATCCAAATAATAAATATAAAAGACAAATAAAAAGAAACTTTTTATCCTCCGGTCACATATACTTTGTCATCATAATATATTGTTCATCATGATCATCATCATATGTATTTCCAATTAGTGAAAGTGAATTTAATAAGAATGGAATGATGGATGATATTTATTAAAAAAAGGGCAAGTGGGTAATAAAATTTTTGTTCCATCCCCCCCAATAGACATACACATACATGCATTGTTTCCGGCGCTATTGTGCAAATCAAGCATTGATGATGAGGATGATGATAATGAATCCTGATAACTGTAAAAGAAAAATATACAGGATGATTCTTAGTTTTTTTTTGATATTCTTATTTTTCATTCAAAGAGTGAGACATACCAATAAATGCTTCTTGTGTTAATGTATGCATTGATGATTTGAGATGAAAGTATAAATTGATGACGGAATCGACAAATGGAATGAAATGACAAAGTTTTTTTTCAAACGGAAAATGAAAATGATGTTAGTGCAGAAGAAAAAACCGATAATGGATATAAGATTCTTGGACTGTTACAGAAAGCCTCATAATTTTGATCTATAGATAAAAAAAATGAGGCAAAAACATAAACATGAAGAATGAAGTCAATTGCTCGAATTCTATGAATTTATAATAAATTCCTTTGAATCCATTCCTGATGATGATGAATAGTCATTAGAATTCTTCAATTGGTGTTGACAACCACAACATGGTGTCATCATCATTGTATTATGAATGACTTTTTTCAAAATAATGAATTTCCATTCAAAGGATTTTGATTCAATGATTCAAGCCAGTTAGTCCATTGATTTGTGATCATTATTATTAACGATAAAATAAGAATATGAGGACTATGAGAAAAAGAGCTAGCAAAATAAATCTGACTTAACATATAAACAAAATATATCGAATTTCACTCAGTTGGTTCGATTCTATTTCAACCTATGTAAACTAGATTTTTTTTTTATGATTTTATCAATATCATCACTATTATAAAATAAATTTTTATGATTTACATCCAATAAAATGATAATGATAATAATAATGATGATTTTTCAGAAAAGAGTAAACTGTTGGCATCATTATCATCATCTTCATCAATTACCAATATATCCCATCGAATCAAAATGACAAATTATCAAAATTCGTGAATACAGCAGGCATTTTTTTTAATGTTGTGTATGTGTTTTGAAATAAAATTATCCAGAAAAAAAATAGATAAATCAAATGATAATTGATGATGATTTTGGTATTGGCTAATGACGACCATATGGCTGAAATGCAAAACAAAACTGAATTTTTTTTTTTTTTTTTTTTTTTTTTTTGGTAACATTGTATGGATAATCGTCGTCCACTAATGAATGATGACGATGATAGTGATTAATGGACCATAACCCTGGACCTTTGTTAATTTGTACAATAATAGAAATTAAACAAAAAAAAAATGATATGAATGAAATATAATATGGTTTCCTAAGGTCATTCATATTTCACATTTATACAGGTAACTTTTATAATATTTTCATACACTATTTTTTTTCAATGATGAAACTGATGGTGTTGAATATTTTTTTGTTTGCATGATAATAATTATAATAGATATAGGTAATTATAGTAATCACTTTTTTTTTGTTTTTGTTGTTGGTATAGTACAAATATAATGATCATTAAATGTTGTTCATTCAGAAAAAAAAATTTTTTTTTCACTTTTTTTTCATATTGATTCCATGTATAATTGTTTCCATGAAATGTTTATAATATTGATTCACATATAGAATGAAATGAAATGTAGAATAGACATATAGAATAGTAGTATATATAGTATAGATATATTTATAGTTTGTAAACAAAAAACAACAGTAATAAAAATATATTTCCCTTACTAGGAGTTTGTGAGTGTGTGTGTGTTTAAAAGATAAGATAAGATAAATTTCGAATTGTGAATGCTGATGATAATGATTAGGCCATTGTTGTTGTTAATTATAAAAACTACAACAACAACAACAACAACAACAAAAAAAACATTGCCAAGGTAAATTAAATTGAAAGCAAAAGAAAAAAAAAATTTTCATTTTCGGTCCCGATTCTCGAATAAGCCATAAAAAAATGAAAATAAAAATTGATAATAATTTTAGAAGTGAAAAAATAAAAATATCAAAAAATATTAATTTCACAATCATTAAATATATCACATCATATCGTTAATCTGAATCTGAATCCAATTTCTAAAAATAATAATTTTTGTCTTTTCAAAATCGCAAACAATCTAGAAATATAATCGTGATCCAAGGAATCAAGTTGGTTAAAAGACGAATAAATTGAATTATCGAAATTGTTATCGATAAAAAAAAAATAAAAATAAAATAAAGAAATAAAAATTGTCAAAACAAAACAAAATGAATAGTCGACAACCAACAAATATTGGTAAATATTTTATGGATATAAATGAAACATTAAAACAACAACAAACCAACGATAATGATAAACAATCAACACGATTGATTCAGGAATGCGATACATTTATTGATTCATATAATAATTATTCAAATCAAAATATGAATTTACGATCATCATTATCATTGATGGCCTTATTGGCCATTATAATGATGATAATGACAATGAGTGTATCGGCAACTTTACCACCATCATCATCTTATCATCATCAAAAACAACAACAAGCTGATATTCTTGATCCATTAATGTTTGTTCCATTATCATCATCATCTTCATTACAACCATCATCGTCATCATCATCATCATCGATATCCAATAATAATAATAATAATGAACAAAGGTCAACGGATGATTCTGGTTTATTACATTTAAATATGCCACATAAATTATCATCATCACCAATGAATATAAGATTTGGTCAGAAAGAAAATGAACAAATTATGAATCCAGATGAATTACATGATGATGATGTACAACAACAATCAATGAATGATTTATTATATCCAATTGATTATTATTATGATATTAACAATAATAATGATGGCATGATAAATGATGATCAGGGTTTAGGATCAATTATAATGGATCATCCATCATCTTTGGTTGATTATTATCTGGAACAACAACAACAACCAATAAGCGAATATTATAATCAATGGGAAAAACGTAATCAATGGAATAAATTTAATGGTAAACTGATTGATTGATTGATAGACTTTTAAAATTTTATTCACTTTTTATTTTCTATCTATTCTAGGTGCTTGGGGTAAACGTGCGGGTAATTGGAATAAACTACAATCAGCTTGGGGTTAGTATCACAACCAGAAAAAAAACAGAAAAATGATATCGATGTTTACATTTAATTCAATTTGCGATTTGTTTGATATAATAACATTATTTCATGTTGTTTAGGAAAACGATTATCACCATTATCAAAGATTCCGATTGAAACACGTAACTGGAATAATCTGAAAGGTGCCTGGGGTCGTAAACGTAATACAGCAGCAGTAAATAATTGGAATCAATTACATGGTATGTGGGGTAGACGTCGTCGTACAGCAACATGGAATAAAATGTCATCCGCTTGGGGCAAAAGTATGTTTGATCATCCATATATCATAACCATGTCATGAAAATACTAATCATTCATATTCTAATCTTGATTTTACAATTGAAAATAAACAAAACACAAATACGAACGAACGAACAAAAAAGAAAAACGATCAATTGGTATGGCTGCACCGACACATTGGAATAAATTACGTGGAATGTGGGGCCGTAAACGTAGTATTACGCCACAGGAAACAATGGAAATCCTTGGACAACAACAACCAATAACAATAACGACAACAGAAACTCCTGAACTAACAAAAACAACAAAACAATAATGACCATCACCAACCACCACAACCATCATTACCACTATATTTTATCATCACCAAGAAAAAAACAAACAAATCGATAATTTTTTTCCTTTCAAAAAAAACAAATCAAAAAATACGAGTTTTTTTTTGCGCGCACGTACTTAATATTAATCAGCAAAAAAAAAACGAACGAATCAACGATTAAATTCAACAATCCATTATTTATTATTATTATGATTATATCAACGGATTATGGTTATTATTAGAATTTGCACACACTCATACACCACACACACACACACACAAACAAATCAAACAGAAAGAGATATTCTTAATTTTTCATTTGATTTTGAATTTAATCTAATCAAATATCGATCACCCACTTTGATCCTAAAATGCCCACACACACACACACACACCTACAAATTTGAAGAAAAAAAATTTGTTACATTTGAAAAAGAACAGAACAAAACAGAATAGATCAGACTGGCAAACAAACAAACAGAAAAGACGGAAACATTTTTATGGAATTGAAAAAAAAATCAAATAGCAATAATTTTCCTGTATTGATGAGGATGATGTTTGTGTGTGTGTGTGTCTTATGTGTACAAGTGATTGTTTTTAGTGTTTGTTTTTATTGATTCCTTTTTTTCCAACAAAAAAAAAATGATAATGATAATGATGACCCAAAAATATTGACATATGTTTTCATTAAATGTTTTTTTTTCTGAACAAATAAACGAAAAAATCAGTTGTTTTCTCTCTATTGTTTTTCAATTTTTATCATTGAGATAAGCATTGTGTGTATTAGTTTATCTTTGATTGATTGATATCTTTTTTGGCATAGCTTTTAAATTGATATTGTTGGTTATTGAGAATTTACATTTGATTAATCAGTAGAACGACAACAAACAGGATAGGAAATATATAGAATATTAAGATTTATTTCATTTCAAGTATTCTTGGATAGATTATTTTTTTTTGTTGTTGTTGTTGAAAGATTTCATGAACAATTTGAAAAACTATATGATGTTGATGATGATATATTTAAAACATTTAAAATAAACAAAACCATTAATAAAGATAATAAAACATAATTGATTGATTGATTTTTTTTTTTTTTTTTTGAAAGTTCTTGTGGTTACAAATGGAGAAGAAAAAACATTTGAATAAAAACATGATCATTGTCATCATCAACAAAGCTGAAATGATATTTAAAAAATTATTAGATTAGATTGGATAAGATTTAGTTTAATCCTTACAGAAATATCAAATTATCGATTTGATTTTTTTTTTCGAACGTTCGTTTATTTATTTTTAGTAGTAGTGGTTGCCGATTGATTTTGATTGGTTTTCATTAATTCATTCGTAATACGATTCGATATGAATGTATCGAAATCATCATCAAATATACTGTTATGATTATCTAATGGACTAGATTTTTGTAATTCATTTTTGGAAATATCATTTTTTACCATTAATAATTTCGGTAGACTAATCGTTGATTGTGAATTTCCATTTGATAAAGTCGACATTGGTTTCGCTGTTGTTGATAATGATGATACCGGTTCATTTACGTTAATATTCAGAACATTATTCCAATTTGATGTAGCTATCGGTAATGAATTTACAATCGATAAGAATGGATTATTACTAGATGATGGCTTTTGTTGTGGTTCGCTACAGTCTGAATAGGCCAAATCAAATTGAACATTGTTATTATTATTCGTTCCAATAGTTGTTTTTGATGATAATTCTAGATCCAATAATGATGGTACATGATGCATGGCCAACATAACTTCATCCAATGATCGATCTAATGGATGTGATTGTTCAATGCTTGTCGATGAACAGCTACGAACATTTTCAATTTCAGGTAAAACAACAGACAGGTTTTTGGCCGAATTAATTACATTATTTTCATTATTCATATTATCATCATCTTTATTCATTTTTTTGGACAATTTTTTTCGTTTATCAACAATTGTGGACCGTTGGAAATTTTTCTGATTTTTCAAATTCAATTGAACTTGTTTATCCATAAGATCGGCAATAAATTCGGCATTTGAAATGCTTATAGCATGATACATATGACATTCATATTGAAATTGTCGATCTTGTTGTTGTTTCAATTTTGTTGTTGTTGTTGATTGGACAAATTAACCACGGAAATCGGAGTTGATGTATCAGGACATTCTAATGTAAAATAAAAATATGTTCGATCTTTTTTCGAACGACGAAATATATCCATACGACGACAATCGATTGAATACTCGAAACGATAATCTTGTGGTGAATAGAATTTTAATTCCAATGAATGTTGCTCATCATTATCATTATTAGTGATTTTCATCATCAATTTACGACGATCCATATCCATTTGTACCGATTTAGCAATGGATTTCAATTCAGATTGTCGTCGACAACGTTGTTCAGGTGCATTAAACATCGGTATTCGGCCATGACTGACGACCATAAACCATTGTTGTTGTATTGGTTGATTCTGGAAATATGTAACCGTTTTAATATCTTCAACATCATTCACAATCGGATTATTATTGCTGCTATTCACGGTGTTGGTATTCATATTGTTGTTGTTGTTTGTTGTTTACAGGGGAAAAAAATATTAATTTTAAATTTCGTCTTGAAATCAACCATGAAAAAAATCGAATATGAAAATGAATTAAAAATTTTATAAGCAAAAATTTGGCTCTCCCTTTTAAAAGCTTACCGAATTTTCGAACGGAGAACAATATGATGCCGTCTCAATGTCAATTAATGGTTTTTATCATCATCATCATCATCATCATTCAGTTTTCTCCAAAAAAAAACCATAAGTTCAAAAACCATCTGCTAGTTCTAACATTGGCCTTAAGATGGCGTCCACAGCCACAACATTTTTTTTCAATCAACAAAATGTGTTTTTGAAACTTTTTGCCATTTTTTTCATTAAAGGAAAAATGTTGAATGACATTGATGCTGATGATGATGATGATGATGAAACAAAAGAAAAAACACTACAATTAGGGTTGTTGTCATCATTGTTGTTTTTGTTGTTTGTTAAGTTAGACACAAACATACATACTGTATGAATAATTAACACATCCATGGATATCTAAAAGTTTTGTTTGTTTCAAACGATGAAATCAAATCAAAATAAAGTTGTGAATGTTTTGTTCTGTTTCTTTTTTTTTGAAGAAAAAGATTACAACGCTGCTGCTGAACGATGATGTGTGTCTTATAAATTTAAATTGGATTTTTTATATCATTCAACATCATCATCATCATCATCAAACATGAACATTAACCGCGTATCAAATATATGGTTTTCTCGTGGCCAATAATCTGTTCATTGTCAGATCAAACGTTCACGAAGATTTGTGAATTTTTTGTTTTTATTATTATCATAAAAATTTTTCCCAGAAAAACACCACTCTCGCTAATAATTTGAGTTAGAGAAAAAAACTTTTCAACTTTAAAAATTGGTTTCCCGAAATCGATCGATAACATCCATCCATTGATCATCATTTTGACATCGTGGATGGTGATGATGATGAATTACGGAATTTTTTTTTTTATTAAACACACTTCAATTATGTACACACTGGATCGGATCGATAACGTCGGATGAGCTTTTGTTAATTAATTTTTTTCTAATTACCATAAAATCGCAACTATAAGACGCAACTACCGAAACGAAGATATTTTTTTTTTCTTAAAGTAACTATTTAAAATAAGATTTTCCCGTTTTCATTTCATTTTTTACAATTAAATCCTTATCAAATATCATTGAAAAAAAGAAGATTGAAAAGAAGAAATTCTAACATTGAAATATGGTAATCATCATTGAAATTGATAATCATATATTAAAGATCATTTAAAATAAATATGCATAGAATATTCTGTTACTAATTAATTCATTCATTCATACAAATATTGACGACATTTTTTCTCATATTTATTATTAGACATAGTATTTGTATAAAGTTGTTTGGCAAAAAAAAAAAAAAAAAAAATACACAAATGAAATGAAAATGGAAACAAAATAAAAATTGATATTCAATTGAATTATCCATGTATCCATTCATCTATGTACCGTATTTTCAAATGAATTTTCTTATTCACAATATTCACAATATTAATATATACACTTGGTCATCCACATCCATCCATGACATTAATGTCCATAACTAATCATCAACATGTTATTTCTTTTGTTTGTTAGTTTGTTTGTTTGTTTGTTTGTTCATACACCCAAACCAACTTGGAGAATTCTTTCTGAATACTACACAAATGGATTTTTTTTTCATTCATTCAAAAAAAAAAGTTGCATCAAAAAATGATGAATAGAACATTTTATATTTACATAGGAATATGTGAAAAAAAAATGCAGAATAATTTCCATTTTTTTTCACATCTCTTTTCATTCATATCAAAGATACATTCGTAAAATAATGGCAAATGAATGAATGAATTGAATGGTGATGAGAAAAAAATTCTTTTTTTTTCTCTCATAAACATATTTCTATTTCTATAGAAAATACGTCGTCTGGATTGAATTGAATGTGATTTGTGAGGAAAATTTCCAGACATCACATATATATCATCATCATCATTCATCAATCAATTTTTATGTGATCATCGGATAAAACAAAACAAACGTAACAAATTCGGGTTATTTTCATATTTATACGTTATGATTAGATTAGATTTGCCCGCTAGTATATAATTTTTTTTGTTTTGTTTTGTTTTTCCTAATGCTAAATGTGGATGTTTATGTTTATCAATCTAAAACAAAAATTGTAGAAAGAATACAAATCAAAATATTTTACATAGAAATCTTCTTGATGATTTCAGAGAAAAAAAAAAATTCAAATTCAATAATAATGATTGTGTATGGTTGTTTGTATGCATTTGTCTGACAAAACAAAAAAAATTGATAATTTTCAATTGAATATTTGAATAAAAAGAAAAAGATTGCTTCTTATTTTTTTTTTTGTTCATTTTCTGTCCAATTTGTTTGTAACAAAAAAAAAAAGAAATTGTTGCCATTGGTGATGATGAAGAATCAGATATCAAGTACCAAATGGTTGTTAATAATAATAATGATGATGATGATGATGAAAAAAACCAACCACATTACGAATTCAAGTGTGCACCTGTATACCGGAAATTTATTTTTTCTTTTTTTTTGAAAATTCACATCCAAAAATAGATAAAACATTGAATGTTTCATTTGTTTTTACTATAAAAAAAAAATTTAATTCAATTTTTGTTCCATTTAAAAAAAAAGAAAAAAAAATTAAAAATTATCATCATGTTTATGTGATGATGGACGATGGAAAAATTCTTTTTCATTTCTTTCGATTCTATCTTTTTTTTATAACCATGTTTGTAATTTTTTTTATTGAAAGCAAAAAAGAAAAAAAAATTCGAAATTACCAACAAAAATTCAATGTACAAAATGAAAACGAAACAAAAAAAAATCCAATAAAAAACAAACCAGATTAGCTTTTGGAACAAAAAGAAAAACCCAGAAAAAAAATGCAGTGGAAAAAAAATTTAAAACTCACAAGTTCATATCCTATATATCATGTATGTATGTCATACAAAATTAATGAATCCAAAAATTGGATGTATCCAACACACACACACAGATATAGCTCCCACCTAAAATATATCGACACAAAAACACACACAACGAATGTAATAAATGAATGGATAAATTCTTTATGAAATAAAATAAAATGATAGATATAAGTTGTAGTAATATGAAGCCATATATTACGTAAACAAACAAAAACGCCCTCAACAACAATAATATGATCTAAATAAGATCCTAATAAAGAGGATATAATAAATGATTCATTGTCATTGATGGGATGTTACATAAATGTACTAATTCAGGTTCCGGTCAACAGTGAAGAAAAAATCGATGATTTTGAATTACAACAACAAAATTAAATTGATTCGTTTAAAAATTGTCTTTGTATGTATGTACGAATATAATAGGTAGCAAAAATAGTTTTGTATCGTTGAATTTCGAAACAAACCAAAGATAAAGAAAAACTCAGCTAGATAGCTAAAATGAATGAAAAAATAAACAAAAGATTGAATGCTATTGAGGATTCAGTTGAATAAACGAAACGAAACGAAAAAAAAATGTTTCCATTACAATCTCAAGAGATTCAATGAGATGTGATGGATAACAAAATAAAAAAAAGATAGTACAAGAAAAAAAAATAAAATAATAAAATAGCAGTGGGGGATGGCGGTGATTCTGTAGGTGTAACATAGGTTAACATATTGAATTTAGCAATAGACAATTTTGGCAAAATAACAAAACAACAATTTGTTCATCAAATTGAAATTCAGCGAAATATATCCAGCCAACGTCGAAGCCTTAATGTATACATCAATCAAGATCTTACCTCACCATTTTACTATTAGTGATGGTAGTGGACAATTTACTTTTTTATATTTATTTTCTTTTTTATTTATTGTTGTTGTTGTTGCTGTTGTTGTTGATTCTGATTTTTATTACATCATTTCTTCCCTCTTTCTTTTCCCTTCACTTCATTCAATTGTTCAAAATGTTCATTTGTAATTGCAATGGTAATGGGATCGGGTCTATAATCAGTTTTTATTATTTTTTTTCATTATTACTAATGATGAAGATGATGTTTGCCATGATTGAATAGATGGATGGTATCTCCCCCCAAAAAAAAATTGAAAGTACATAATGTTTACACACACTTTCATGAATGTGATTGTAATCTGATTATAAAAGGTTATGCCATATATATGAACCTGACAGATTCTTAAATCGATGAGAGTACCATCTTTTTTATTGATCCATTTCTTTGGTTAAATTCTTTTCTTACATCAAAATAAAACAACAACAGTCAAGACAACAATCATTAAGTTGTTGATTATGATTTAATGATGATTCAAAGATTATAACCATTAACATTTTGTTTCCACTATTTTGTATTGAAAGTGGTAACAATTTTTTTGACATTTTCATTATGTTTGAAAACAAAAATATTCTTTACTTTGAAAGTTTTGACCATGAACAAAATTACACATTGATGATAATTATAGTTACAAAAAATCAATAAAACAACAAAATAGTGACAAAAATTATCAAGAATATGAACAATGTAAAAATGTGAAAAAATTCTTAAATGTCGTTCACAGAAAGAGAGAGAAAGAGAGAAAAAATTAAAAAAGAATTCCTAAAAAGTTATGGGCGGTGAAGATGTTTGTTTGATGATCATGATGATGATGATGATGACGAATGATGAATTCTAGATGAAAAATTTTATCATATTTCACACGCACACACCCCTCCACCCAGCCAAAGCGAAAGAGAAAGAGAGAAATAGAGAATAGGAGAGAATAAAAAACCATCATCTACAGATATATATTGTATATATATAGACAATGTCGGCGCAACTTTTTTTGAAATAGTTTAGTGTTACACCTATTCATGGATTAATAATAATGATGATAATAATATATAACGCAATCGCGATAAAAGTACAAACAAGTGGTCAGGTTTTTTTCATCACATTTTTATATAAAGGAATGGTGAAAAAAGAATTCTTTGTTTTTCATTCATTCTACGAATAATCATCGTCATTGAATATAATCGTGGTTGATGAATCGAGAAAAAAAAAATCATCATCATCATTCAAGCCAGAATTTATATCAATGTTTATTCGAATTCAACAACATACAACAACAACAAACAAACAAAAAATTGGTGACCCGATCATATTATTATCGTATCATCATTATCATTAATTGTTAACCGGAATTGTATGTTTTTCTTGTTGTATAATCATTTGATTGAATAGTTAATTTTTAAGAAAATCTAAATTATTATCATCATCAACGAATAATTACATTGATTTTATTGTCTTGATTGTTTGATCGACATATATGTACACTATATATATCATTTGACTTCCGTTTTTTTTTTGAATGCAATAAATAATTCATTTATGATAGCCTTGTGAGGGAAAAAAATTTGAAATAGTGAAAAATATAATAAACAAACAAGCAAAAAAAAACAGTAAGTTTATTTGAATTTCAAGTATCCGATTCTGAATATGTGATCTAAATATAAACGCAAAATGAAAAATGAAAAATGAAAAATTATTTGAATTGAATTGAAATGAATATTCAAGTATATTTATTTTGTTTCTCTGAATTACTATTTATCAATTTCAAGTGTTTTTTTTTCTTTTCGATAATTTTCTATTAGTTCGAATAACCAAAAAAAAAAAAAAAAATTTGCTTTCATTCGTCCATGCCGTCCATCCACAAAAAGTCGATGATGAGAGTTTTTTGTTTCCTTTTTCTCATTTTCAGATGTATTCCAAAATTGAAATGAATATATAATTATGTAAATTTCAGGAGACAAACATTTTTGAAAGAAAATAGTGAACAATAAAAAAGGTTAATGAATATATTATATGATGAATTTGTTTGGTAAGCACAGCAAGGATCAAGTTACTTTTTATTTTATTTTATTTCATTTTTTTTTTGTTGTGAATAATAATGATAATAATAGAAAAATTTGGGAATTTTCATTTAAATAATGACAAATAACCAGGAACTGTATCATTATTTATTTTTTTTGTTGGAATTCAAGCCCTGATTTAATGCCTTTTATTGCCACCCAACCATTCATCATAATCATCATTTTGAAAAATAATGATGACGATGATGATGATATTGGCTACTATAAGGGGTTTTTTTTGAATCATTATCAAATGTATGTTGCAGTTAGGAAGATAGATAGGTAAATGGTACAAATACATTATTATAATTATCACCATGATGATCATTAACATATTTTTTCAATCACATCCATCAATCCAACCATCATGATGATGATCATAGGGATAAAATAGTTGGATTCTGGATTTTTTTTGTGAAGCGAAATTTAAATTTTTTCAATTCGAATTCTTTTTCTTCATCTTTCGTCTTTCTGTCTTGTTTTTCTCCTTGATAACTTTCATTTGTTGAATACAAAGAATGCTTGAAAAATTAATTCAAGAATATTTGTATTTCCAAATTGAATTTCATGATTGTTTGATGATTAGAATCGATTAAACGGGAAGCGGGGTATGAGTGTTTGTTTTTTTTTTTTGTTTGTTATTTTTTTTTGGTATTTTCTGTTTTGAATGGATGACTGAATGAATGAATAAAAAATTTGATCGTTCACAGTGAATTTGATAAAAAAAAATCAAACATTTTTTGCTAAATAAATTTAACTGAATTATTCTGATGAAAGAAATCGTTCGTCCATTCATCCAAATAGTATATCATCAATATGTATTATATAAATAGACATGTTACATATATTATTTGATATTTTTACTTTACTTTATTATCATTCATACATATGGACGTCATCAAAAAAAAAAAAAAAATTTGTCCGTTGATCTCTTCCGATTTCATTTTGAAAATAAATAGATTCAAATCAAGATGACCCATATATTATTATATAGAGCGAAATGTGAATGGGAAAACTGGTGAATTAAAAAAAAAGTTTCCTGTTATACATCATCATAAGAAATTACTTGAATAACTTAATCAATTTATTCCATTAATAGCAATTTAATTTAGAATCAAATCAGATAAAATACATAAGGAAATTGAAATACTTAAAAGTTTCTCTATATATTCCGGAAATTGAATTGAGTGATGAAGATAAAAAACAAGTGAAAGGAAAGAGAACGAGAGAGAGAGAGGGTAGAGAGAGACAGTAACTTTATTCTGATAGTTTTCTGTTATGAGAAAAATTTTTAATTAATTAACATCAAATTCTAATTAATTTCCAATTAGATCATAATCATCATTTTATGCGAAATTGGATATGGCAAATTATTATTCAAATTTTTTTTTCTTTTTGCCAACCCCCAAAACTTTTGTTTTTTCATTAAATGATGGATTTGATGGTCAACATCATCATCATCATATTCTATGGAATATTTATTCCATGGAATATTACACAATCTATAAAAAAAAATTCCGTTTTTTTCAATTTTTAATGAGTTACAGAAGAATAGATGTGTTGGCTATGGGCAATTAATTTTCAATTCTCTCTTTTTTTTCGTTTTGTTATTATCCGATATATGCGAATTTATATATGTTTAACACAATTTGTTGTCCATCCCATCTCATTCTATCCATTTATTTATTTTCGATTACTGCTGCTGCTGCTGCTGTTTATTCACGTTTTATGTTCTCTGGTGATTATTATTATTGTTGTTGGTTGTTTTAATACCAAATTTTATACTGCCTTTCATCATCATCATCATCATCATTATTTCAAACTAAAATAAACTAATGATGAAATATAATATGAATTTTTATTATTATCATCATCATCATCATTATTATCCACACACACACACACACAAACAATACACAAATGACGTAGAAACAACAAAAAAAAAATTCGGAATCATTTTCATCATTATTGGAATATTATTTTCATTTTTTATTATTCATTCATTCATTCAGTTTCATCATAATCATAATAGTAATAATAATAATTTTGATCAAAATGATGATGATTTTTTTTTTGTTATTTTGCTGAAACAAAAACGGTAAAATTTATGTAAATTATTGCCATTTTTTTTCTCCACCTTCTTGAATGTTATTCAATTTCCGTTTGTTATTTATTTATTTTTTTTTCGAAAAAAAATTACCGTTTACCATTTGTATTATTCCGTTGGTTTCATCATCATCATAATACCTTATGGAATAGTGTGAACAATCAACAACAACAACAACAACAATAACAACAACAGAACGAAAAGAAAAGTAGAAAAAAAAATCTTGATGATCCATCCATCCATCCATTCAATGATGATGATCATTAACCATAAATGTTTTTTTTGTTTGTTTGTTTTTTTTCAAAATTGAAATTTTTCATTTTCTTTTCGCTCGGGAACTATTACATAATATTAATTGTTTTTTTTTTCGTTTTCGCCGAATATTTTCAAATTAGATATATAGATTCTGATAATATTATGTGTGCATTTGTGTTTGTGTAGACAAATATTTTATATCGATTGAAAAGATAGATTTTTTTTCCTTTGAAATAATCTTCTGTGAATGACCTGTGATTTTTTTTTCTATTTATTCTTATTATAAAATTTTCATTTTCCTCCCTCTTTCCTTTAGTTTTTTTGTTTGGTCCATGGACACCTACTAGGTTCATTGTTTATTTTTTGTTTTATTCAGACATTTTTCTTATCGTTTTTTTTTAATTTGGTGGTAAAATAAAAAACTAAATAATATACCAGATTAACAATACAGTTAAACGAAATTTACACAAAGGCGAAATGAAAAAATTACCAAAATTCAAACAAAAGAAAACTAAGAATTTTCCTACACCCACCAAGCTATGTGTATTCCCCAAACTCTGTATGTGGTAATCGAACGCTGATTTTTTTTAAAGAAAAAAAAACAACGCCCATCGATATGAATAGAAGTTAGAAAAAAAAATTAAAAATGAATGCATAAAAAAAGAATAAGAGGATTAATGAAATTTAACAAAAGTGTGAATAGACCGGAAGGCAACCGTAACAAAGAAACTTTGATGAATGAAATAAAATGAAATGAAATGAATGGAGGTAGTCACATTAATCCAATTGTAAATCCAAAATGAATCGTAACCTCATTTCTTGGTTTTTTTGGTTTATCTAAGAAAAACAAATAATAATTAAAAAAAAAACAAAAATAAACCAAACTTTAAATTCTAATCTCCAATGCAACACTGTAATACTCAATTTTCAGTAGGAAAAAAAACTAACAAAAAGTTCAGCTACACCCTAAAAAATAATATTATGAAATTGTTAATCAATTTTTCACATTAAAACCTAGTAGACGACGTACAGAGAAAGAAAGTTCAAAAGATGACATTATCATTTAAAATATAAAAATTATGATCTATTCGTATTTGGTGTTTGTTATTATATGTGAGAGAAAAACAAAAAAAAAAATCGACCAAATAAAACAGGAAAATGTTCCAAGAAGTAGTTCATCATCTTGTTCATCATCAATAATTTTCAATTAACTTTTTTTTATTTCTTCTTTCATTACACAATATTTATTAGCTTTCATTCGTAACATACAAACAAACAGGAAAAAAATATGACAAAAAAAACGATGACAAAAGACAGAACTCTCACATTTATTTCTTGCAGACATTAGACATTTTTCAAAAAAAAAAAAAATATCGATTTCGAGTGAAACACACACACACACACACACCAAGAGACAACATTCAAGATTCATCTTACATGTTGTTTATAACCAGTTGTTGTTGTTGTTCAATATTTATTCAATTCAATAATGATTCTTTCAATTCTGGTTTTATTTTTTCTCGTTCTTATTATTCTTTGGTTTAGATATTTTCAAATTTGAATTATTATATACGTGTTTATTATTCATTCATTCATTAATGAAATGTAAAAGGAGAAACCACCATTGTGAATACGATGATCGTCATCAAAATGATAATAACTCATTTTTTTTCTCGAGAAAAAAGCAAAAAAAAAATTTCATATTTTTTTCCATTTATCGTTTGTTGTCTGTGTACTGGTGCGCCCATATTTGTTTATATTATAAATGATTCTTTTTCTTTTGGTTGGCTTGGTTGCTTCGATATTCTTCAATAGTTGGTTGGTTGATTGGTAATATGATTCTTGAAATTGATCCAAAAAAAATAAAAATATCCAAGCATTGAATTGATTGGTTGATTATTGGCATTATTATTTACAGCAACAAAAAATTCTTGAGTTTTTTGTTTTGTTTCACAAGAATTTCAAGCCATCATACTCATATAATCATGACAAAAACAACGAATATGTAATATATGTGTAAGCGATCGATAAATTCATTTTTATATGGAATGAATTTCGATTTCAATTTGAAGTGAAATGAATTGAATTCTGGGTTTCCATTCAATGACGGCAAGAAAATCTTGGTTGGAAATCTAATATTTTTCAAACAGACCAAAAACTTCATGTTCTTTTTGTTCTTGTTGAATGAAGAAAAAATTTTTTAATTTTTATTTCATTTTTTTTTTTTTTTTTTTGGTCATAAAGCTTTTTATCATCATCATAATTTGACACTAATGATATGAACATGAACAAGAGAATTGTGAATCTTTGCAGATAAAACAAATGTGTTTTATTATTTTTTCATAATTTTGTTGGAAAAAAAATTCAGATTCCTGTATTCTTTATCAATCAGTCTGTATGATAAGCAAAAGAATTTCAAACTTGTGAAGAATGAAAAAATTTTTCGTCCGTTGCAGTTGTTGTTGAATTCAGTTATCTGGTTTCTCATTTGTTTGGTTTTTGCTTGGATTACATTAGGTGTGAGTGTATTTATCACATTTTTCGATTATTTATTCTTCATTTTTTATTTTTGGAAAGATTTTTTTTTGCTATCTTTTATTCATCATAATAGACAATCATATACAACAGGATGATTCCATTTGATAAAATGTAAGTTGATTCAATCACAAACACGTCTATCATATTTATCATTTTTCACAGTAAAACGAGAATGCAATACAACAAAAAAAAACTGTGGCGCAGTGCCCAACGTAACCAAACCTTTATTTTAATAAGATTTTTTTTTGTCTATTCAGTCTTTTTTAATCAATTAATCTATACCGCCTATCTATCTATCTATCTATCTAATTGAATAAATATTCTGTGAATACAATTGAATAAACGAAAGAATCATTGAAGGTATAACTTCATCATTATGATGATTTTATCATTGATTTATTGATTTTTCTGCCAAAAAAAAGAAAAAAGAAAAATTCATTCCACCTAAAAGCCAATGAATCTTTATACCTACGGGATATTTCCGTTCCTTTCAATGGTTTTCTTTTATTGGGACATTTATAATTATAATAATGATAATGAAAAAAAAACAATGTCTTCAGGGACCACATATATATTGTCAAATAGCCAAATGGCGTTTGTTTGTATGCGTTAACATCGTATATAAGAAAATATCTATAACAACAACAACAACAACATTTATTCTGGATCAAAAATTGACAATTATTTATTATTAAAGATTCTGTGCATTATTTGTTGTGATCAAAATGTATTTTTTTTTCACACATCATTCCCTTGTTTTTTATTCATCGACTATCATTCAATCTGTTTGATTATAATCATCTGCTGCTGATGATGATGCCTGTTTAAACATTTGTTTGTGAATGTTTTTTTTATATTTAGGTTTGATAAAGAAAACAGATATGTGCCTGGTTTGTTTTGTAAGAATGAGAGGGAGAGAGAGAGAGATAGATAGATAGATAAAAAAAAGTGTGGGGAAAAGGTTCGTTTTGTTTGTTTTTTTCTTTCGTTCCGTTTATCCAATAGATTTCATTACATAACATCTTTGTTTTTATCTTTGGGTTATTTTTTTCACTTTTGATCCAATAATATTGACTCATGTCATACATTACAAACACACATCAAACAGTATAATGTATTGACAAACAAAATTCTTTACATGAACATGTGTCATTGGATCATCGTTTTTTAGTTATCCGGTAATGATAATTTCGGTTTTTGTTGTTGGATATAATAATTTTATTTATTTATCCCATCAATTATATTATTATTAAAGAGGATTATTCTGTCTATATTGTTTATGAAATGAAAATGAATATATAAAAAAAATTAATTAATTTACTAATAGAGATATCACTTTACAAACTTGGTCATTGCAAAAGTTATTTTTTGTTTATTTGTTGCATTCATAAATGATGTTTGTTACCGGATATTGATGACAACTGTGTGTGTTTATAATTGTTTCCAGTCATTTTCATTCATCCATCAATTCTGTACATATATCTATCTTGTGTATATTCCATATATGATGATGATAGATGATTATCGTCATTTGTTAAATACATCTGGTTTTATCACAAAAAAAACGGTTGTCATCACTATGATATTTTTATATATTCATTTTTCTTTATTTCTTTTCACAGAAATTCTTTCTTTTTTTTTGGGGGGGGGGCTTTTAATATATATGTTCCGTTTTAGTATGTAGTCGCTAAATGATATATTTGTTTTCTTGTAGAAAAAAAATGGATTATTGTAATTGAATAATTTGCAATTTTTTTCTCTTTCGTATTTCGGGAATAAAATTGTTTCCACAATGAAAAAATTATTTTCTTTTGCTTATGCTGTAACAGGTGTTTAATTATTTTATATTTTTTTGTATTCAGTAGTGGATGAACACAATTCCAATCAATGAACAAATTATTAATAAAATCAACGAATCAGTGAATGTTGAACACGTGGTTTAGAATTTCGTACAACAACAACAACAACGAAGGACAAACCGAGAATTAATTTAACAATAAAATTTATCGAAAAAATTCTTTATTTGAAATCACAATTATCATCATATACAAAATAAAGATGTATCAATTAAGTATCAACAATAATAATAATAATAATAATAATAAACAAAAACATCAATCAATCATTCCAATGTCATCCAATTATTCTTATCATCATCATTATCATCCGATAACAATGTCCATATTGTTTGTAACATTATTCATTGGATGTTCATTGGCAAATATGTTAACACCATTCTCATCATCATCATCATTGAAACATAAACAACAACAACAACAATTGCCATCATCATCATCATCATCAATTCGTAATAATAATAATGGACAACAACAACAACAACAGCAGCAGCAACAAGCACAAATTTCAGCCGCATCATCATCATTGTTGGTACCACCACCAATGTCGGCATCGTTCATTCCATCACCATTATCATCATCATTATTAGGTTTGTTTGTTTGTTTGTTTTAACATTTCATTTCTGATCAATTTCAATTATTTTTGTTTTTAATATTCTTTTTTTTGTCATTTTTTGGATTTGGTTTATTCTTCAATAATTGTTATATTTTCTTTCGCTTTTGTCGTTTTTATTTATCTTTTTTAATTAATGGTTTTATAATTAATAATAATTTTAGCTGAAAAACGAGCCAATCAGCGAATGCAATATAATTTTGGTCTTGGTAAACGTACACCATATAGATCTGATATGGCTGAAATCATTGAAATCGTTCCATCGTCATCATTGAATTTTTTTGAAAATCCCACATCATCATCAAATATCCAAGATCTACAATCATACTATTACCCAAATATGGCAAATATTGCTAATGATGTAGAATCATCATCATCGACATTATCATCTGCCACCAATCAAGATGGTAATGATTTTGAATTCCGTGTTATACCAGCATTTGCACCGGCATTACAAAAACCATTCATACCAATGTCTGTTTCATTTATTGATTCCACTAAACGTTCACGACCACAACGATTTTCATTTGGACTAGGTAAACGTTCGAAAGAACAGGTTATGTTCAATGATATTATTGATGATGATAATAATGATCAAACAATTGATAATGGTGATGATGTTTTGATGAATGTAGCTGAAAAACGAAAAATACAACCATATGGATTTGGACTTGGTAAACGAATGATAACCAATTATAATGAAAATTATAATAACAAACAAAAAATTAATGGTAAAAAAATTAAAAAACTAACAAATTTCGAAGATTTCATCAAACGTCGTTATTCATTTGGTCTGGGTAAACGTTCCGTTTGAAATGGATATCCTGTCCTAAACAAAACAACTCAAATAATAATCGAAAACAACGATCAAAGTATCGATACAATCATCAAATAGTACAATCGATATCTATAAAAAAAACATTTGAAACAAAAAAAAATATTTTCGATCAAAAACATATTTCAATATTGAATTTTATCATCTCATTTTTTTTGTTTGTTTGTTTTGCAATTTATATTTTCATCATGAAAAAACAAAAATTATACAGAACGAAAAAAAATTGTGAATTCTCATAAAATTGAATAACAAAATCATCTTTTCTTTTTCGATATAGTTGTTGTAGCGGTCAAAATGTTTAACATTCCTTGCTGGTCTCCTTTTCCTCTCATTTTATCATTCTCTCTTTCTCTATTCTTCTTACTATCATTCATTCATTCATTCATTCATTCATTCAATCATTCATCATATTCAACTAATAACGAATAAAATCAATGTTTGATCCCGATAATGATGACGACGATGATGATTATGACGATTACAACGATAAAAGAATGGCAATTTCCATTACCAAACATTGATTTATGAGAAAAAAATTAAATATTTTATAATTTTTTTTGTTTTTTTTGGCTGAAATTATTTTTCAAAAAAAAAAAAAAAAATTCCTTTTTCAATCTATCATCATCATTATCATCATATATTGTGATGGATTTTATGGATGGCGCCACTAATGGTATCGAACACATCGACACACCCACTCACACACACACACTCACAAATACAATATCTATGTTTTTTCTTTGTCTTTATTCTCAAAATAATAATAATAACTAATATATTATGTTATTCTAATAAAATTGTGTAATTTTCGAATATTTCCATAGTTTTATTGGTGTTCGATCAAACAAAATTTTTTTTTTGGTTTTATAAAAAAAGATGAAAAATTCCCAACTTAAATTAAATGGAAAGATTTTTGTTGTTGTTATTTTCCATATATGAAAATGAACGATTCATTTGGATTTGCTGGTCACGTTTTGTTGTATTTTTTTTTTATTCGTTTAAATTTTTCTTTTCTCCAAACAAAAAGAATCGAAACAAATCGATCGATCGATTGTGTGTGTGTGTGTGTGTAAGTATTGTTCCAATGTTCGATGGTATTATTTATATATTATGATTATGATGATAAATGCAAACAAAATGACAAAAAAATTTTTCCTATAACAATAATTTCATGTTTAGATAGTGATGATATATTCCAAGAATTTTCATTTGGTTTCGAACAATGTTTATCATGTTTAACATATCACTATGAGATAACGAGATTGTGGCAAGATTTTCTTGATTTGTCTACGATTCGATTCGATTTGACAACCAAAAAAAAAAAACAAACAAAAACAATCATATCGTTTTCCATTGTCCATTCTATTCATTTTTCGTTTACGTTTTTCTTTTTTGCAGGCTTTTTTTTGTGTCGTACACACTCACAAACATTCCAGTGATAACAAGATTATTAAAATGGACATATGTTTTCAGGAATAAAGACGAAAATTAAATCCAGAAAATTTCGAAATTGTTCCATTCATTATTGATATTCTCATTAAGAACGACGACGTCAAACATACAAAATAATCACATTTTCAATTGAAACATTCCAATCAGGGAATGAATTCAGAACAATGATTTTCGAAAAACTAAACAACAATCATTCATCGGAATAAGAGTTTGTTTTGGAATTTTTCTTTTTTTTCGTTTCTTTTCCAAACATTTAAATCCCATATGTTACATTTCAATTTTAATTTATCCAATTGTCCGCGGACATTATTTTGGCTGCATATTTTTCAAGGCGCACACACACACAATGTTGATTTGTGTGTGAGTGTCTGTGAGTGTGTGTGTGTGTGTGTGTGTGTGGGCGTATTGTACATCTTAATAATAATTTTTGAATTGAATCAGAAATCTAAACGAATGACAAAGAATAAAAAAATGAAACCCACTTATTATTTGAATGAATAGTCATAATAAGAAAAATAAAATCGTTGGTTAGTTATTATTTTTTTATGATGATCAACAGGAGCCATTTATAATGTTTTACTGCTACTACCACCACTAACACCATCACCATGATGATGATGATGGTGATCACCATCATCATCATCATCGTCATTATTATCGTTCACATTTAATCATTCCGCCAGTACATTTATTTTTTTTTTTTTTTGTTGTTATTGATGCAATGTCATTCATAAAAACTACCTCTTTGATTTTAATGATGATGATGATGGTTGTGGTTTTGGCATTAGAACCATGGATTTAAGCTTAAACGATTTTCTTCTGTTTTTGTTATGACTTGTTGGCAATGCTGATGTATATGCGTGTGTGTGTTTATGTGCGTTTGTTGACGATCAAAATGAACAACAACAAATCACGAAACTAAACGAGCCGAATCAAATGTGAATGTAAAATAAAATCTCATATATGATATAAAAATCATCATATCTCAATAAATTACGGTAATATTTAAAAAAAAAAATAATAAATGGTAATTAATGGTGTTTTTTTTTTTTAATTTCAATGTCTTTCTAATTTATTTAATGATGATTTTCCATTGTTTTTTTTTCTCTTAATTATAAGATTTGTCCTCTTGTCATCACAGTATATAAAATGTCGCCATAAAATTTTTTAATGAATAATGTCAATACACACATCGGTCGCCAAATCAACAAAACACATCAACAATAATAAGAATTATGATAACAAACACATTCTACAAGTCTAAAACATTCATTTCCAATCCAATACCATCATCACCATTACCAACAACAATTCGATTAGAAATTGCTATCATAATCAACCGTTTCAATGATCTAAACAACAACGATAAAAACGAGAAAAGAAAAGAGAAAAATTGACACAGCTTATTTGCTGTTTTTTTATTAACTTCTTCTTATTGTATTACTTGTAAGCCATTATCTATTTATATTGGATCCAGATTATTGTCGCATTGAAGTATAGATGATGTTTTTGTTGATGATGATGGTGAAAGTATTAAGGTTGTGAACATTTTATTCTTTTTCCTACAACGAAACGCATCTATCTATCCATCCGAATTTTTTTTTATATTCTTGTATCTCTCTCACTCTCATTATCATCATCATCATCACTAGTCGATTTGATAATTCAATAATTTATTATTCATCATCTATATTAATACATGGATCAAATTGATGGTTATTAATTTAAACAAATTAAATTTTTGATACATAATGAATAATGATAATAATAATAATGTAAACGTTTCTCGTAAACGTTTTACACAATTAAAAAATCCTGATAGAATCATTCGTAAATCAGCGAATACAAAGATTAATGAAACATCATCACGATCATATGGTTCAAATGGTAATAATTGTCAAGAAAAAGATTTGATTAAAATAGTCGTTATCGGTGAATCTGGTTCGGGAAAATCAAATCTTATTCAACGTTTAGTGAATGATCGTTTTGATGAACGTTCACCATCAACAATCGGTATCGATTTTGCACTATTTGAATTTGAATCAAATTCATTATATGATTCGAAACAAAATCAAACTTATCATGCACAAATATGGGATACTGCCGGAATGGAAAGGTTAGTGTTTTGTTTTATTTTGAAAAAACAAAATTGCATTTCGAATAATCGATTTTGAAATTGCTAAAAACACGCCCTACCATTTATGATATGAATTTTCTTTTTTGTTGAATAGATATCGATCATCAATAACGAAAATATTTTATCGTGATGTAAATGGTGCTTTACTTGTATTCGATCTAACTAGACGTGATCATTTTCAGGCATTACCGCGATGGTTACAAGAAATTCGCAGTAATGTACATAAACACCAGACAGATCATTATGATGATGATGATGATGGTGGTGGCGATAGCGATTGTGGTGGTGATAACGGTGATATACCAATCATATTGGTAGGCAATAAAATTGATCTATTCCAAGCACGTGAAATTGATCGTAATGAAGCGATAAAATTTGCTCAAAAATATCATCTTGCTAGCTATGTAGAAACATCGGCAAAAAATTCTACAAACGTACGTGAAGCATTTCAACAATTATTTGGTAATATTTTAGAACAAAAGCAGCTACATTATTATCGGCAACAACAAAAACAACAACAACAACAACAGAATGCAGCTAAAAATTCTAGATCAAAATATTCAACAAAATCTAAATCACAGCAACAAAAATCTCTTATACATCAAAGTTCGATACGATTAACACGTGATCCAAATTATCTTGAACAACGAGCTAGAAATAAGGAGAAGAAAAAATCTGGTTGTAGTTGTTGATCAAAAGAAACAAAATTGTAATTTATTTATATTCTATTTATTTAATTTGTTATTAATTTTCGTTTTTTTTATTTGAAAAAATTTATTCTTTTTTTTCAAAGGCATTGTTCACATAACATCATTGTCATAATTGCACACATTCATCATTATAATATTATTTCAAAATATTTTTAAATAAAAATACAATAATAATAATAATAAGAATTAATTTTTACACTCAATTACACAGTATTTGATTGTGGTGGTTGACCAAATAATTCACGTAACATTAATAATGCCGTATCTTCGGAAAACCAATAATAACCATGTGATGTAATGGCAAATACATATTCATTGACAATTTCAAATGGCCTTTCCTGTAATACATAATCTAAACGACGTCCACGATTTAATTGACCAAAATCCAATGATAAAATTCGATTCAATTCAGTTTCCGTCATATCGGGTTTTATGGCTAATTCGGATAATGAATTTGTTATCGATGTTGATGATGGTAATGATGGCTCTTGTAGCTGTTGTGGCTGTTGATTAACAATTTCCGGTTGTTCTCGTTTTATTTCTATATTATCCATTGATGTGTGAGTTTGTAATTGTACATGCTGCTGTTGTTGTTGAATTTCCGCTGTTGGTTCTTCAACGTGAGCTTTAGCGAAACCATACAATGAATCTAATGCGCCTCGTATTCCGGACATAAATTTCTGTTTCAAATCAGTACCGACTCTTTGTAATGAATCTTTTAGTTCCAGATGGAATCGTTTACGGCCTTTATGATGTGGAACGAGTACTGGTTTAATTTTGGCAAATTCTCGATTAATCAACGGTTCCAAACGATAAGCAATTGGATCATAGGGATGAAATATATTGAAAAATGCCGGACATGTGGGTAAACGAAAATCCGGTGCCAAATCCAAACCACGAATCGTAATGAATGCGGCTAATGGTGAACCCAATGCAAAAAGGCATTCAGGTCTGAAATGAAGTTGTTCAATTTGATTTGAATGTTCAGTATTATGATGATCATCTTGTGATTGTTGTGGCTCGTTACTGGCTGAAGTTGGTGGTGTTTGATATGATAATAAATCGAATAAGATCAACGAACCGAGCGAATGTCCAGCCAAGGCAATTCTACCACCAAAATATGGATTTCGTTGGAGGAAGATCGCAAACAATCGATTAAGTTCATTGGCAACATAATTCAATAGTAATTTCGAATGTACAGGTGATGTATAGAACAATGCATCAAGAATCGTATCGTTTGTGAATGAACGTAACTTTTGAATCGATGGTAAGGTAATCTCACGAAGACGTTCATCCAAAGATTTTGTATGCAATGCTTGATGCCAAGTAACTGGCAATACTTCAACACGACCTTGTTCATGACCATAATGTGTAAGCAATAGATCATGAGTGATCATACGAAAATCATCGACAACATCTTTCAATGGTCGAAAACTGAAATCACAAAATTCACCGATACCATGAACGAAAAAGATTAAATGTGTCACGGACGTGGCCGATTCATCACGTTCCGGTTGTGTTTGAATCATCCATGGTCCACGGTAACAATAACGAGGCTGTGATCCTGGATCAGATGTCATCAATGTTTGCCAACCAGTCGATGGTGATGATTGAACTGGATCATTAAAATAATGATATACGGAATTATGAGCATAGAAAACAACAAATTCCGTATCGGTTAGATCTAATCGACGATTCCATTGATGTGTTAAGAAACAATCTCTATAGATTTTTGAGAATAATTTCAATTATGATAATTATTATGAAATTCATACTAACCGATATGTAGCTTCCAACATTTCGGCAATATATTCCGGATATGGTACATAACGATAGTCGGTTTCACGTTTATAAAACCATGAACAACGAGAAACCATACTTGACGAACCTTGCCAATAAACCGGACAACGTAATCGATCTCGTATGCGAACATCATATCGTGTACCATTCGTAGGAATCAGCTCATCCATACGACATTGTTGAAATGCATTTTCTAATTGATAGCTGTCCAACATTGAAAATGCCTGCCAATCATCGGGATTATTTTCCGGATTTTTTTGATAAAACCAATGATGATCAACTTCTTTATAAGTTTCGGGTTCCGGTGTTGTTGCTGATTGTGGTGTTGGATTTGATAATTCTGATGGTTCAGGTTGCGAAGTTTCAGATTTGAAATATGATTCAATTGACGATTCGACAGTGCTGGTATTCGTAGCAGGTGGACTTTCTTGTGTTTCCTGCATCGTCGTCTGTACATCGACGGTAGACTCTGTGGTGGTTAATAATTGATCATTGGCCAATGTAGCCATCGTCGATTGTGATGGTTGAGAAGCTGGTGCAGGTGATGCCAACATAAATCCAGCTGGTTGTGACCAAGCTAAATTCGTTTGATTCAACAATATGGAATCGGATTGATTCTTGTTCAATGATTCATTCGATTGTTTATTCGGCTGTGCCATAATGAATGCTATATCAATCAAATCTGCATTCACAATTTATAAGGGAAAAAATGATGAGAAATTATCGAAAGATTTTAGGTACTCAGATTCAATAGAAACAATTGAGTTATTATTTAGCCATACAAAATTTATATCCTCAGTGAGTCATAATTTCTTTTTGTATAATAATAATGAAATTTATTTATCATCACAACGGTTACATATAGGTTGAACAAAATTCAAGAAGATATAAAGAGGGAAAAGATAAATTCCTGTATGAATGTAATGAACAAAATAAATGATAAAAAAAAGTATGATGTGATTGTCGTAAATATCAATGTTGATCAGATGAAAATCAAAACAACATATGTAGCCTAAAATTTAGTTATCAATTTGTATGTGGCGATATCTGACGACGAAAATTTTAAATTATTCAGTGAAAGAAATTAAAATTAAAAATCATCATTTTATTTATTTTTTTAATAACAAAATTAATAAATGTATGAGGGAAAATGTTTCCGACAATTCGACGACTGGCCAATTCAAATGTTGGATTTTTCGTTAGACAAGCATTGACTAGATATTTAAAAAAAAAATGAAAAACAATTTAATTAAATTTAAAAAAAATGATAGAATAATTTAACAAATATACCTTGAGTGCGGAATCTTGAATTTTAGATGAAACCGAAAACAATCGATTACGTTGTTCGGCATCCAATAGCATTTGTTTCCAAATTGGTGCTCGTGAAAATGTTCTGCTATGCAAACAGACACACAGCAAACAACGAGCCCTAGTTAATGCTACATTCATTCGTTGTTGGCTACGTACGAAACCAATCGATCCGAAACGGCCTTTGTCGTCAGGGGCTCGAACACAGGATAAGATGACAATATCACATTCTTGTCCCTGAAATGCGTCCACTGTGTCTATCTTGATAATGTTTACCAATTCAGAGCTGAATTGCTCTGATAATTCCGCGATAAGAGCTTGTTTCTGCTCCTGATAGAATGTTATAATACCGATAGAAGCCGGAAGAGGCTGCCATGGTTTATAGCAAATTTTGTCGAGTATTTGACGAAATAGTTTGCATATAAACATCACTTCAGTTGGATTTGATTTAGAACTTTGAGAGCTGGATTCTTGTGAGTCAAGAATGTCGAAAATAAAGTATGGATTAATTGTGACAGAGGTATGAAAACCGCTACCGTTAGCGGTTTCTAATGTGGAATTATAAAATTGTTTCGATGGAAAGGAACAAATATCCTTGTGCATACGAAACTGTTGCGTAAGACGTATGATTGGCGATTGTTTATCACTTTTGATATCACTGAAATACGTGTCGAAACGTTCGAACAAAGAGCGACCATAATTGGCATTTTTAGCCGTACTAGATATGACTGTTGCAGGTAATTGCAATGGATCACCGATCATAATCACTTTTGTTATGGATTCATAAACTAAAGGCATAAGGATTTCTGGCTCTATACATTGTGAGGCTTCATCAATGATGAGACAGTTTATAACGTTATTGCTTATGCGTATTGTTTCTTGTTTAGTGGATCGAAATATGTCAAGTGCTGAATTTTGGCAACTTGACAATGTTGTCAGAATGATGTCAGCATTGGATATGATTTCTTGGCGTACACTGGCACGTTTATAACCGAGTTTCTTTTCTTCTTCGCCAAGAACAGCATCGATCATTGTTTCCAGTTCATATTGGACCAAATCTGTGTGCATTCGTGATTTCATTCCTATTCGTACCATTTTAATCAATCGGCCATGAAGTAATTGTGTTTTCTCAGAAGCTATTCGCAGTCCAATTTCATCGATAGCACCATTGCTTGGCGCACAAATCATGATGCGAAATGGAACCATTTGAAACTTGGTTATTGAGTCAGCCATGATATTCCTGATGATGCCAAGCAATATGTGAGTCTTACCGGTGCCAGGGGGACCTTGTACCATAAGAATTCGGAGTGTTGATGTTGATAAATTGATAAGGTCACATGCTGCTACAATGGCAGCCTGTTGCTTCTCATTATATTGTTTCTGGTTATGTAATGGTTTACACGCCAATGTCATTATTTTATTTTGATTATGACAAAGATTCGGATCTAGACGAATGAGCGATTGAAACGATTGGGATCGATACTGCTCTAAATAGGCAAGCGTTTCGATTAATCGAACAGCAGGTCGCAAATAAAATAACGGCTTGATTATCCATTCTTTGTTTGAAAAACGTGATAACTTTTGATGAAAGGACGAAGTCATGATTACCGAGAAAAACAATCTACCTGTACTATGGCGTCTAGGTATGTCCCATACAGAATTGGCGATGTATCCTATATTTAACAAGTAGGAATCCGAATTGGCATCTCCATTGAGACGAATACTAACAATATGATTAATGAATTTCCGTCTCTTCTCAAAGATTGCTTCACGTGACAATCGACAATCGAATATTACATGGACTAGATGTGAATTATGATTGATGGTTGATGTAAGCAAACTCATGTTGAGATAGTCATTAGGTAATTTTGTAGTCATTTCCTTTTCGATTTGAGCCATCGTATTGATGATGATCATTGCCATGTTTGAATATTTATAATGACTGATGCAATCGTATTGTAATTTAATATCAGATTTTAACAAAGGAATTAGTTCACGACAACTTTGTTCAATACAATGAAAGTAAAATTCTTCACCACTTTGGTCTTGGTTTGACTTAGTAATAAAAACGGTCCAATCAATCGACAATATTGGTAATAACAGAATATTAATGCCATTTTTGAACATTTTATCATTAAATTCATTAAATTCATGGAAAAATGAGAGGAGTTTTTGCTTAGAAGGTCGGGATTCATATCCATAGTTATTTTCCAATTCAAGATCGATCAATAGATAACTCGGCATAGGCATTGATTGACATTTAATGTCAAGTAAATGTCTATAGTGTGATTTTTTAACATTATCATCTGGTTTAAATTCAGATGATAAATCTGGCTTAAATTCATCATCATAATGGTTTTGGTTTGATACAGTATAATTATTATGAGGAATGTAAGAGATGGGATTTGGGTAATCTGGGGTGTCCCACTCATCTCTATTGGTTGTTGCTGTCTTGTTATTTTTCTCAGCGGGAGAAAAAAATTTCTAAATGAAAAGAAAAAATTTACGAAGTATTGTAAACAGATTATAATAATTGTAATTTTTTACATACCAAACAGGTCCAAAAAAATTTATCAATGCTATTCCAAAACATTTCGAGGAACTTTTTAATTTGGTTTTGTTCAATTAATGTGTCGCGTGTCCATATGTCATAAAAAAGTATATGAAATCTAATGATCAATCATCAAAAGTTGTTATATTAACAGAGAATATTGCTTGATTTTGTACTCGTGCGCACATTGCAAAAAGTTTCATCATAGTTTTCGAAGCCAGCGGTTATTGCATTCCACAGGCATATTTTTTTACCATAATTTATTTAGCTATCTTTTATATTTTGACTGAAATCAATGGTCGCTAAAAGGATTTCGGTCATGAGAAGGGCCTTTTGAATTATCGAATAGAATTCGATCCATAAATTGTTGATCAAGAAAAAATTTTTATTGATTAACAAGAAAAAGCTAAAAAAATTAAACATTTATGACGTTCACGTATACAATTATATGTTCAAGAATACATTTCATCATTCATGATTTAAATCAATTATTATTCTCATTGTAGTTATTTTTGTTGGGTTTTTCATACCAACAATGATCCGGTGTCGCTAACAACAATTGAACCAGTCATGTTACGAGCATCATCAGATGCTAAGAATGAAGCTAGATTTGCAATTTCATCAGGTTGTGCTAAGAATTTCAACAAGGTATGATTAATCATAGTATCTGCTAAATCCGTATAGGCTGTAGCTGACATTCCGACCGAACGGAGGAAACCAGTTGCAACAGGTCCGGGGCTAAAATATTTTTTGAAACAAAAACGAAGTTAGTATAAATGACGAAGTGAATAGTCAATAAACTCGCTTACTTAATCGAATTGACTCGGACACCTTTTAGTCCTAGCTCTTTAGCTAATGTTTTGGTAATCATATCCAGTGCTGCTTTCGATGAACTATATACATGTCCATACTAGAACATATTCATGAAATTATTAAGATATTCACAGTAATAAAAAAAATAATCTTACCGGCTTCATAGAAACAATACTTGAAATGTTGATGATATTACCCTTGGATTTCTCCAAATGTATTGCAGCTAATTGACTTAATTGAAGGACAGCACGAACATTTAGAGCGAAAACTTTATCAAAAGCTTCCATCAATTTTTCATCGTTGAGTTCGCGATGAGCTGTACTACCACCGGCATTGTTTACAAGAAAATCCAAACGTCCAAACTTGGAAACAGTTTCATTAATCAATTTGGCTGGCAAAGATTGATCAAGAAGATCACCGACAATTTGCAATGGTTGATGTCCACTTTCAATTTCGATTTTTTTGGCCACCGATTCCAAAGCTGCACCATCACGACCGGTAATTGTTAGTTTAGCACCATATTGTGCAAATTGTACAGCAATTGCAGCACCGATCCCAGAACTGGAACCTGTAACCAGAGCAACTTTACCGCTGAAATCGTATTTTTTACCACTTGATGAAGACATGTTTGTTTTCAATGTATAGTTTTGATTTGATTGTCAAATTGTCTGCTTTAAATTTGATTCATTGTCTATTTATATGTCATGTGCGAAACTATGGTTGACTTTGAGCCGCCGCCTAGACCGATCCACTGGATGGAAATAGTAGACCGGAAGCCCAAATGATATCTGGCCTTCCGAAAATAATCAACTCAACAACGAAAAGAAAAGGATTTTATTTACACAATTTAGTAAGCACACACAAATTATATTAATACACGACGTTTAGCACTTATAATAAAATTATAAGACGTTGTTACTGCAATAATGATGATGATGATCTTAATTGGTGGTTTTATTCCAACTGTCTACCGATCGGGTTTCTACCTCTTTATCGGGATTCGGTAGTGGAGGTTCTTCTTACTCCACACACTTCTTCTTTGACAACAGGTCAAATCTATGACTGTGTCGGCAACGAACTTCTTCATCCGCTTTCTGTCTTACGGATGCTGCTTGCAATGGGAATCTTTGTCTTCTATCTAATTCCCACGCGGTTGTTGGAACACCAATTCTTTCTTCTTCTGAATCACTTCTTACTGTCTTACGTCGTTACTTCACCAATCGTTCGACTCTAATCTCCTTCTGCCTTTTTGACCGACTGCCCCTGATTCTCCGTTTTCCATTCGTTTTTATAATTTCGGCTATGTTGGTTGTCCTTCCATCCTTAATGGTCCTTAGGAGGGAGTATGTCCTCTCCTGCTTTCTACGCGGGGTATCGTTGCTCGATTGTCCATTTGACAATTCTCGACTTCAACCCTGTTTTATGACTGGCCAGATGTGGTCCTTTCCTAATGAATCGTTCTTATCTGGCATTCCAATCCCAAGGTTTCTCTGCCATGGCTCATTTCTTTGGTCCTTGGTTCGTCTTAACAAGCCTGACCAAACGATTTATGGTCAGTTCCATAAAAGGACAATAATCAATTTCAGCCATTCGTCGGTCTTCGGTTCTTTGATCTCGTATCGAATTGGTACAATCGGTTGACAAATCTTGATCGATTCTTGATCGATTTGCAAGCCAATCCTTTATTTTATGGCCACATTCCCACTCCCACGACATAAACAAAAATCTTTTAGGTGCCCAACTGGTCACAAAATGTCGAATTCGGGCACTCCCTGGTCATAAAACTTTGGCAGCTTTCTCACGTGATCTCCTCCAGTCCAAAATCTTGGCTGGTCCCCTTCATAAAGGACGAACATATGTTTCCAACATCACATATATATACTAAGAAAAAAACTTCTTGAATAAGAAAAACGTCCGGATTTAGTGTATTTCAACAGTTACAAGGCTCTTTTGCACTGTGGAAAAATGTCTTGAAAATGTCTTCAAGTTCATATATTGATAAGATGTACAATCATTGATAATAATTGCTACTATGATAAATTCCATACAAATAAACAATAATAAATCGAGTTTAAAGAAGACGATTTGACAAATCATCATATCATCATATCCATTAAAACATGTCTTGTTGATCAAATGGCAAAAAATAC
Source organism: Dermatophagoides farinae (assembly GCF_024713945.1). Classification (NCBI taxonomy): domain Eukaryota; kingdom Metazoa; phylum Arthropoda; class Arachnida; order Sarcoptiformes; family Pyroglyphidae; genus Dermatophagoides; species Dermatophagoides farinae. The sequence continues at coordinate 2,358,323 of NC_134680.1, read as the reverse complement.
GATAAAGTTGCTCTGGTTATAGGTTCCTGTTTAGTTCAATTGATCGGTGCTGCGATTGCTGTACAATTTGCACAATATGTAGCTAAAGTAACAATTATCGGTTGCGATGGTGCAGCTTTGGAATCGGTGGCCAAACAAATCGAAATGTTTGTATCAAATATCTACAATGAGAATAATTGATTTTAATTAAAAATCATGTAATATGTTCTTGAAAAAGAAGTGTATACATGTGATTTTTAATAAAAATTATAATCAATGATTAAAAATTTATTTAGACATAATGAGAAGAAAAAAAAAATTTCTTACAATTCTTTTACAAGCATACTCTTCATTTAGTTGCAACCCATACATGGTATATACTATATAGTAATAATAAATACACACTGAAGATATCAATCCAAAAGTTAAAATTGAATGATAAAATTAATGATGATTATGATAAATAAATTATTGTCGTATAAATTGGTTGCACATCAACATAATTTAATTTATTTATTGTATTTGTGTATGTTTTCGTACTCTTAGTGATTTAATAATGTTTGGAATATTCTTGTTGACTGTTATCATTTTGACGTTTTCGTCAATTTTTCTTTATTTTCGCCATAAATCGAGAATGGCAATTTCGAATCTACAAAATCGTAATATTCCTGTGGGAAAGCAGCCATCATTTTTCAATGCTTTATTGAATAATATACGTATTGAATTGATATCTCAAGAAAACATAAAAAAGATTGGTAAAGTTTATGGATGGGAGATGTTTGGAGGAATAAATTTGACCATTGCTGAACCCGAATTGATTCAATTAATATTGAGCAAAGAATTCACCAATTTTCCTAATAGACGAGTAAGAATTATAATTTGAGAATTTATATTCTAAATGCTAAATTGATTTTTTTTTCGAAGAAACTAAATACCGATGATCCATTCTTTTCTAACTTTCTGTCTACAGTCGAATTGGATAAATGGAAACGTATTCGAGCAATTGTAGCGCCTACATTTGCTACTGGAAAACTTCGCCGAATGAAACCATGTATGGATTCAATTTGTCAGACATTAATCCAGAATATTAATAATGAATTGGCTAATTCGAATGACAGCATATTGAATATTAAACGATTCGCCGGTGCATTCACAATGGACACTGTTCTACAGGTAGCATTTGGTTGTAAAATTGATTCATTAATCGAACCGAATAATCAGATTATCGTTATGGCCAGACGACTATTCAATACGGATTTATCATTGAAAAACATTATTGCATTTGTATTCGCTTTTTTTCTCCCACCATTTTTTTCAAAGATATTCAATATACGGATAAATGGCGATGTAACGGATTTTTTCGGAAAATTTGCAATCGATTTAATTGAACGTAAACGAAAAGAATTTGCAAAGAAAGATTTTTCAAAAGCATCAACATTCCTTGAATTTTTACTTGAAGCTGAACATGAATTGGAAAATCAACAACAGAAAATTGATAATAATACGAATAATAATATTTCATTGGAAAATGGCGATAATGATAAAAAAGCAATCAAATATATGAACAATGATGAAATCATTGCACAATGTGTATTATTCTTTTTGGCCGGTTATGATACGACGGCAACGACAATCACAATGGCGTTATATTATCTTGCCCTGAATCCGGATAAACAACAGCTAGCTTATGAAGAAGTTGAACGAATTGTTTCGGAATTTGAAAATGGTCAACAAAATGATGACAAATTACAATCATTATCATTTGAAACTATAGGTAAAAAATTCGATTATATTAATGGTGTTGTTAATGAAACGTTACGTATGACACCACCGGCGCCATTCACTGAACGTCGTTGTATGAATGATTGTTTGCTTTCCACTGAAGATGGTCAATTTTCGGTTTCGATTCGTAAAGATGATATCATACAGATTCCTATATGGTGTCTACATTATAATGAAGAATATTTTCCTGAATCGGAAAAATTTTGTCCCGAACGATTCGGTCCGGATAATGATCATAAATATCCAAATTATGCCTATCTACCATTCGGATCTGGACCACGAGCTTGTGTTGCCAAAAGTTTAGCATTGATGGAAGCAAAATTAGCATTGATTTGGTTGATTAAAAATTTTAAATTCAATAAATGTGATAAAACCAAAGTAAGTGATGCTGTTTGGTACTTGATTGATGTTTTTTTTCCACTTATCATATTCTTTTTTTTCTATTGCTTTCTTTTGATTAGATTCCAGTTGAATTTTATAATCAAGGCGGTCTTCTTTCTCCACGTGATATCTTTCTAAAAGTTGAAAGACGATAATGTTGATGTTTGTTGCAAATGTGACCTTGATCATATTTTTCTCCTTTCTTCAATCAATAGCGGTTTTTTTTTATATTAAAAAAGCACTTTTATTTTTGGCATATTTATCAAACTTTTATTTATATTTGATTAAATTCGATGACAGCAATGATAATTGTTGCTGTTAAAGTAACTATTTTGAGAATAAAAATCAATGATCATTCATCACCGGAAAAATTTATTTTTACTGTACCTTAAATTCTTTGTTATTAATTATTTCGATCAGTTCTTCTTGTTTCTTCAATTTTTAGGATTCATTGTTTTTCACAAAATCTACTATTTGATTTGAAAATCGAATATCATCACAATACACACACACAAACAAAATGTTTCATGGCTCCATCCATCGGTTATCGAATCAAAATTTGAACCTAATCATCATCACAATAAAACATGCATGTACTCTTATTGATGCCATTCTTGCAAGATTATTCATTATCAAATGATGAAATTTGTTAACAAGAAGATTGATGTGATAATTATTTACCAATGTTTGAGAGGTACTTCTGTTTCCATTTTTTTTGATTGATTGATTGATTGATTCATTGTTCAATATATTCTAAAATATAGGCAAATTAATTATTATTACAAAAAAACAACAACATAATTTGACAACAACAACCAAATTTTGTTTATGATGATGATGATGATCAATGTCTAAAGTTCAGATTCTTGATAAAACGACTACAATCAACGACGAATAGAGGAAAAAACAAATCTTTTTTTTGTGTCAAAAAAAAGATGTTCATTTTATCATTTTCAATGACAATTGATAATGTTCAAAGTATAATCATCAGCATCAACAATCATTCATCAATCGTCGTTGACTTTAGCGATTATCATAACGTAACGATCATTGGTCCAACCAACATAGAAAGAAAGAAAAACTGAAAATGAATTTAGTCATGTTTATTACATTGGTACATTGGTGTGTTTGGCCAAATAAATAAAATCAATATATGATGATGGTACGTATTATGGCTGGTTGTTTGTTTGTTGATTATTTAGCCAACTAGCTGAATAGTGAGAAAAAAAATATCTCTATTGATAATTCATTGATGGCGTCCGATCATCATCATCATCATCATCATTATTATTATTCATTATTCATTATTTGGTTGACAAATGTTGATACATTTGTGTGTGTGTTCGTGTGCGATGTTTAATTTATTTTATTCGCAAAAAAAAAATATATACGATTTTATTGAAAATTAATTTCTTTTTCCGTGTATACTCTTTTCTCTTTTGTTTTGATTTATTCTTTGTTATTGTTTGTTTGTGTGTTGAATAATAATAATAAAAAAAAATGTCGGAATTATCCTGGTCACAACAATTCCTAACACGAAATGGGCCACAATTATTGGCTAATTGGGAAAAATATTACATACGTTTAATCGTATTTATTGATTATGTACCATTATTGGGTCCATTATACAATGCTGGCCATGCATTGAATCTATTATGGTTAATATGGCGTGGATCATTTTTTCCAAATCGAAGACAATTATTAAGACATCGAACATTGAATAATGAAAATATTAATGATGAATTTAATGATAATGTTGGTGATGATGATTATGATGATGATGATGAAAATGATCTGCTGAAAAATCGTGAAAAATATCGTCAAGTTCGTGAACGTGGTCTGACGGCCATCGTAACGGCATTGATCGATATATTCACCATATGTTTAGCATTGGCTGTTATAGCATTCATTTGTGATTGTCTATTACGTATACAAACATTTGCATTCGTAAGACAATTATGCATATTGTTCATTATGATCAATATATTGGCATTAACAATTGGTGCAAAAATTATTGCCGGACAAGCAGTCATCAATGTTACTCGACAATTAGAAGATGTTAATCATGTCGGTATTAGTATGGTTAAATCGGCACATATAACTGCAACAGCAATCGAACGTATTGTTGAAACAACGGAAACAACGACAAATATTTTCGTTCGTACATGTCAATATATTTGGTCAAGAATAGTGTTCTATACGATAAAAACGATAACATTTCCACGACGATCATGGAATTGGTTTATCACACGGATACGATCATTATTTCGTCAATGGATAGCTAATATTAAAATGTTTATCAAACGTAATCTAACATGGATGGCCATGATGAATTTGTTCACATTAGGATTCAGTGGTTGGCTAATGGGTGTAATAAAAAGACGTCGTCTTCGTCAGCATTCAGAGTGAAGATAATTTTGGTACTCCTGTCGTTTTTTTTCGTTACTATTTCGATAATAATATTTAAAACATCAAAAAACCATTCAAATGTGTGTATCGTATATTCATTCATCGAATTTGTTCATTATCAAGATTAATATTTTCGTCTCGTTTCGTTTATTTTGGATGGACAAATAATATTTAATTTTCATATATTCAATACTTGATTCATTTGGGATACATTTTAAAAAATATTCATCATTCATTCAATCATATTGGCAAGACAATTTTTTTTTTTTGATCAAGATTCGTTTCATGATTTATTAATTGGTTCGAATCATCATCATAATATATATCATCATTGGTCTATGGCTTGGAAATTTTATTCTTAAATTCCGGTAAAGTTTCTTATTCGATTTTTTTTATTTAATCTTTATATTTTTTCTCTTTTTCCTAAAGAAAATTTCGGTCTATTGGGCTACGCGATTCGGATTTCGTTTTGGATTTTTTTACTTGCAGGTGCTAGAATGCTGGAATGTTATTGTTGATACAATTTTTTTTTCCTTTTTTTGCTATTGTTGTCTAGCACTGTGTTTCAAGTATCAAACAATCAGATTTTCATATTCTAAATTTTATATTCATGTGTTATAATAAACGTTTTATGATTATCAGATTAATAAAAAAAATTGTTTATTTTGTTGGGTTTTAAATTTTTTTTTTGTTGTTAAATTAAATTTTTAAATTTTGAAACTTGATTATATGTACTAAATGAACGGGATTCAAAGTACTGCTGTGGTAGTGGCAGTTCCAGAAGAAGAAACGAAACTAATTTGTATGCTACTATAATAAACGTTATTCATGTACACATGCATCAAAACAAAAACTCGATATTGGATTTGAATTCAATGTTTTTTTTATCGAAAAAAAATGATAAATATCTAATGTTATGATTTAAATTTGAATCGAATTATTTATTGATTATGAATCTACGTTCAAATCGTTATTATCCATCCGGAGCTGATCATCATTATCATCAATCGACAGCTGTCGAAATTTTCGACAATAATGTTGATCCAAAATTTTCACCTGTAAGATTAACAAAAATGTTTAATTTTTAACTTTAAAAATAATAATAAATTAATTCATATAATCTGATTTAAGCTTCAAACACCACCATATGTTGTCGAAGTACAAACGGCTGGTGGCCAAAATCAAAATTCCTATGATAATAATATTGATTCGAATGTTGATTTGACAAAAAATGAACAACATCCGATGGGACCACCAACATCAACAATTTTAATAGTAACCGAACAAGAAATGAATGAAACAATGGATATTGATACTATTGCAATCGCTGAACAAGTGAATAAAGAATTGGAAACAATGAATATTCAACGACAATTATTTGGTCGTCATATATTACATTGTGGTTCGACAAAAATGTTTAATCTATTACGAAAACCACGACCATGGTCTATGATGTTAAAACATCCGAAACAATATTCGGAAAAAATGCAATCATATTTACGATTGAAAAAATGGTTAGAACTACCGCGACAACAACGACATGATGAACTGATTGCATTGAATGAATGGTATTGTATGTAGTCCCGAATTGTTTGATCATTTTCCATTTGATGATAATTTATTGTTTCTATTTTAGCACATTTGGCTGCCAATCGTGAACAAGAACTTGGACAACCACGCCCATCATTAGATCGTATACGTGGTGAACGAACAAAATTTACACAAATGCAATTGACAATTTTGGAAGAATATTTCAATGAAAATCCATATCTAACATCGGATAAAATAACCGAATTGGTGGAAAAATTGAATCTAGCTCCACCGAAAATTAATGTAAGAAATTTGGTTGAAACAAATTTTTTCTTTAAAAGACCTTTATCATTTTAAACAAACAGGAATGGTTCCATGGACGTCGAAAAAAATGGTGTCAACAGCATAGTGATAATAAAGAGATGATTGAAAATTTTCGAAAGAAAGGACGACAATATCGTAATCGCAGCAAACAGATGGCGTTTAATGATGAACAAGTTGAATTTCTGGAACGAACATTTCAGGAAAATCCATGGTTAGATTATGAACGACGGCGAGATTTAGCTAAGAAATTAGATACAACCGAGCAAAGGATACGAGTGAGTAGTAATCAAAAATTTTAAATTATTTTTTAACCTTTTTTCTCAAATAATTTGACAATTAATATTCATCAATGCACACAACATCATCGAAATGATTAGAATTGGTTCAATACTCGACGAAATAAATTCAAACATGATCAATTATATGTACCAACTAAGTCGGCAACAACCGCAGTGAAATTACCGAAAGAAAAGAAAGCACCAACTAGGATTCAATTGAAACGTGAACAATGTGTCACAACGATACAGGTATGGCCCAATTATTTTTCTCAAAAACTTTTGTTAATGATTTACAATTCTTCATTGCAATGATATGGTATAGAGTTGGTGGCGTGGACATTGTGTTCGGAAAATTTTGCAACAACAATCACCAAAATTTACAATCATTCGTGAACGATTACGTTTTATACGACAAAATTTGGCTGAAAATAGTGATTTAATTCGCCAATTTTTAAATGTTTCAAAATTGATTGAAAAAAATTTTTCCACATTGGATGATCAACAACAACAACAATCAGATGTTGATGATAATCATCAAATGAAAAAAACTAATTCACCCAGTTTAACTATCATTAATGATCAAATACAAAAAGGTTGTCAACTATCTATGCAGATATTCGAAATATTCAATGATTTCGATCGTCAAAAACAACAGGATAAACAGAAAGAAACGGAAAAATTATTACGAAATCGTTTAACAATGATGGGCCGACAGCAACAAACAATGTTGATGGCATTCCAACGACGTAATAACAATATTACTAATAATAATAATAAAAATAATGTTCGACGATCAAATCGGAGATTGGCTAAATGTTCGATGACAAAAAATGATTCTAATAATGTCAATGTTGATGATGGCGGTGATGGTGAAGATGATGTTACAGAAATGCCATCACAATCCAACACATGAAGCATCTATATCTTCATTGATAATGATTTTCCTTTCGTCATCGGATTAAAGTGATATTTTTTTTCTGTCTTTATTTGCAAATTTCATATCATCTTAATTCATTCATTCATTATAATGATTGTTGATTAATTTATTTTATTTACAAATTTTTGTATTTATATTTCTTTCAATTGTCATATATTTTTTTTTTTTTTGTTGTTCTCACCGAAAGGAGCAAGGAAGACAATTTGATGATTTACTAGATTTTCATTTGGAACATTTTTTTTTTTTTTTTTTGATTAAAATTTCAGAAAAATTTTAAATTTTTTTTTTAAATAAATATTTTCAATAAAATAGGTTATAACAATGAATTTGTTATTTAAAACAAAAAAAAAATTAAAAAACAAAATTTCATAGTTGTGAAGACTGTGTATGGGTGTGAGTGTATATTGTACAGTGAAATAATAGTGTGATGTTGTTAATGATGATGATGATGATAATAATGGAACGAAATTTTCGAATATTATTTTTTCGGTAAAAAAGAATTTTTCTCTTGGTACTTGATGATAATGATAATCATACGTAAAGATCATAATGTAAAAATATTATCGTTGACATAAACACACACACACACACAGACACACAATAAGATAGCCAATGGCGACAATGATTATTATGATGATAATGGCTGTTTTGTTTCATTCTTTCTCAATTGATGTTTGATGTGTATTTTTTTTTTTTTGTTTACCAGGAGCATCATAATAAGTGAACAACAAACAGAACAAACAAATGAGACAGAAAAAAAATAAAATAAAAATGTTTGTCCATAATCATCATCATTATGTGATTCGAATGATATTTGTGTTGAGATTTTAAACATTCCAAGAGATGCAAAATATATGAAAAAAAACATTCGAATCATTTACGCTGCAGTTAATGATAATGTCCGATATATGTGGCGATGGCCAATGATAATGATTCTTGTTTGTTTGTTGTCGATTCGATAATGGTGGTGCAATTACAATTTTATTATTCCTTTTTTTTCTGTTGGTCATCTCATAAATAACAATAACGATGATGGCCGATGGCTGATGTTTGAAATTATCATCAATAACGATAATGGGCCCGCAAGGTTCATAAAATTGATTTCCGATATTTATGTGTTTTTAGTGAAATTCTTCGATACGATTCTTTTAGTTTTATGAAATTTTCTTTTTTTGATCATATTTACCGGAATTATTTTTTTTTTTATTAACATTCATCATTTTTTGTGTTCGATAAACATCATATATAATGAAAATTTTTCAAATTCCAAAATTGTTGATATTGTTGTTTTTGTGTATGCCTGAGTGTGTTTGAGATATGATAACCATTCGTGGCCAATCAATTACTAAATACACACACACACACACGCACACACATTCACCATAATATTATCCATTATAACAGAAAAATTATTATGTTGATGAATGAATGAATTATTTAATCTTTGTTTTATTTGAGAATTTCATCAACATCATCATCATCATCATCATGGTTTTTTGATGTAGCAATAATAATGATATATTCATTTCGCGCGTTCATACTGTTATCAAGATGGATTATTACTGTTGAAAGAAACAAAAAAAAAATTCAACAACGAATATAAAAATGGGAGTTGTTGTTTGCATGAACAGAATGGTAAATGATCATCATCATCATTTTTCATAATTCGTTTCAGAATTCTATTATAAGAATGTTTATCACTCATGATGATGATGGCCGTATTCATTTTTTTTTTTTTTTGATGGATTCCAATAATAATAATAATAACAATGATAATGGATATTTTTTTCGGCAATTTTTTTTTTATTTTCGTTCCACCATATTCATAATAATCACAATCATCATCTCATTTGTCGTTTGTTTATTTATTCATTTTTCTTTTTGTTTTGTTTTTGGATGGCCATTTATTTATTTATTTATTTTATCATCATCTTTTCATTATGATTCTGTCATTTTATTTCTTTTTTTTTTTTTGGTTTCCGTTTTTATGGTGATGATTTTAAATTAGAAAAAAGAGAGTGAGAGAGTGAGCATATCTTTTCACATTTAAATGGTGAATATCATCATCATCATCATCACTAAAATGGTGGAAGTGTATCAATGTATGGGTGAATTTCGTGTGAATTTAAAACAAATGAACTAAGTTGGCATAAATAACAACAACAACAACAACAACAACAACAAAAAGAAAACAGGAAAAACAGAAAAGTTTTTTTGTTTTGTTTTTCTTTAGATTCGTGCTTGATTTGACTTTTGTCGAATTTGTTATGTATATTGTCAATGACATTTTTTTTCCTATTCTATTCTACAGAAAAAAACAGCACCAGAAAAAAAACAGAAAAAAATCGGTTCCAGAAACAACAAGGAAACACATAGTAGAAAAGAGTATTTGAATGGAAGAAAATCAAACACCGCAAACAAATATAAACACACACACACACACACATGAAAATGTAGTGAAAAACCGGACAAAAAAAGTTTCGAATGTGATTCCGGTTTGGTTTTTTTTTTTGGAAAAAAAACAATTTGTCTTTGAAAAATTTCGCCAATGCACACATTATTTTTTTTCGTTCTAGCCACAATGATAGTTCGAATGTTATCATTATTATCGGTTTTTTTCATCGATTTCGTAATTCAAATCCATTTGCTTTTCTGGAAGACTTCTTAATTGTAAAATTTCAAGCCCAAAACCAAATCCACATTGGCTATCACATTGATAAATTCATTTCATAACGATATTTAAAAATCAAATTCAAAATATCATCAATCAATCATACATGCTGAACAAATTCTGGATTAAGATAACTAAATCCAAGAAATTCCGTTTGATCCAGATTCATCATGAACAGACGATCGGTAGGTGTAAGATCCGTACGTTCAGATGTAAATTGTTTATCAAAATTGCTAACATCTTTGCGATGTTTAATTTTCGGTTTGAATGGTGGCTGTACTTCACGTTTAGCAATTTTATCCCAATCAATACGACGAAAAAATGGATGTGACCGAACATCTTCTTCACCGGATTCTAGCGAATATCCAAGACGTTTATCTGGATTTTTCACCAATAATGTACGACATATATCTTTTGCTTCTTTAGATAATGATTTTGGATAGGATACACTATGATCAGTAATGGCAGCAAATAATTCTTCTTCATCTTCACCATCGAATGGTGGCTGTCCAACTAACATTTCATATAATAATACACCATATGCCCACCAATCGACCTATTGAATAATAATAATAATAAATAATAAGGAAATGTTACAAATAAAATCAAATTGTAAACAAATCAAAAATAAAAAAGAATCTAAATTCGTAAAAAATATATTCAAAAAACAATAAGTGAAAAAATAAGGTTATGCAAGCCATGCAGAGACAAGAAAAATATATTTTCCATACACCCACACACACACACACTCTCTATTTTTTCATCATTTCCTCATTTCAAAAACAGAAAATGTCAGAATTGGTGAAACCACCAATCACTACACATAAAAAATGGAACAATAAGAAAACAGCAAATTGGTATATCGACAACAAACAAAAAATAATATAAAATTCTGAGAATGAAAAAAAATGCACAAAATATGTAAATTGATGCTTATACTCATACCCACACACACACACACACACACTCACTTAATGCCGTGAAATATAAATGCAAAAAACTATCAAATTTTGCCTACTTGAATATTTTTATTTTGCATCAATTTTTTCTTCCAGATTCTTGAGATTTCAACTTTCGAGCTTTCTCTTTCTCTCTGGCATTCTAAGTAAAATTTGATTCATTCAATATGCTTATATGAAATATCAAGGTCGTCATTTGTTATTGTTGTTTTACATATTTGAAATTTGATGTGTGTTTGTGTGTGTACATTTTGGATGGTAGGTGGTCGGTAATTCATGTATGTGTGTGTTTGAAGGTTATGTAAAAAAAAATATGAATATTACTACAAAATACATACCGATTTACCATATGGTTGATATAGTATAATTTCTGGTGCTATATAATCCGGTGTACCGCAGAATGTTTTTGTACGTTTATCACCAAATATACCTTCTTTACACATACCAAAATCGGCAATTTTTATATGTCCATCTTGATCTAATAATACATTATCAAGTTTTAGATCACGATAAACAATACCTCTTGAATGTAGAAAAAATAGACCGATTGCAATTTCAGCAGCATAAAAAACGGCAATTGGTTCCTTAAATTTACCACATTGTTGTATCTGAAACATTAGATCACCACCATTAACATATTCCATGACAAAATATAAACGATCCATTGTTTGAAAACAAGAATGAAGTTGTACAAGAAATGGTGGTTTATCCGCTAATGCTAGTACACGTTTTTCAACCATTGCACATTCAACATCATCATCTTGTATAATAATATCTTTTTTCAATATTTTCACTGCATATAATTCATCGGTTCCTTTACGTTCGGCCAACATTACTTTACCGAATGAACCTTTTCCAAGTACCATAATATAATTGAAATCTGTTGAACGTATCACATCTTGTTTACTCATATTATGTGGTAGATTTGTTAGTATCGAAGATGAATGATGATCAGTATGTTGTAATGGATGATGATGATGACCAAGATTATTCATGGCAACAGTAACATGGTCTAATGTTGAACAATAACTAATATTATCACCAGTACCAGTATCATTATCACCTTTTTGCCATGATGTTACATTCGATGTAACAGATCGTAGACGCATATCTAATAATACACGAACATCTTCGCCAGCAGCCGGTACAGGTACATTATAATATTCACCTTCTTCTTGTGTTAATAATTTAAACCAACCATCAGCAGGATTTTTCAATAATTCAGACACACCAAATGATAGGGCACCCATAAAATCATTACGTGTTGTGCGATCCCAATCCCATATTTCAATCAACAAACGACGATCTTTATCATCCGATTTGAGATCAAAAACAAGTGTTTCATTCCATTCTGGATTCAATGATGCTTTTATTGTACGTGTTTTCCGTTTTACACTATGACCATTATCAGGCACTAATTTACATTTTACATATGGATCTGATAGACCATTCGGATCCATTGGTATTAGATTACGTGCTTGTTTAATTTCACAAATCAATTTATTCTGTTCATCATTTGAATAGATTTTTAATAATATACGACCACGACGTTCAGTATGATCACAGCCACATAGGTTTGGTACCTAATAATAATAATAAATAATTAATAATTAGTTCCATTCAAAAATTAATCAATTCCAAATATTACCAAATCTTGACATTTTTTATGTACATTCATATCGCATGATTTACATTTAAAACCTTGATGTATTAAACCATATAATAATGATCCACAATGATCACAAAATGCAGGTGATGTATATGTATGTACTTGAAATTGATGTCTAGTACGATCACCACGATCACTTCCTGACCGTTGTTGTTGTTGTTGTTGTTGTTGTCCACCGCGGACCGTAGCCATAAGACCTTTATCAACACCTGGACATTTGAATGCAACAAATTCATGGCAACGTTTATGTACTACATATGAACAGATCTGAAAATAAAATAAATGAATAGATGAATGAATGGTGGATAAATAAACATAAAAATTAAAAAAAACGAAGAGAAAAAATAGATAAAAAAATTGACAAACACACACACAGAAGCATAGCATATACACATATAGACAGTATGTTGACATAAAAATTAATTGAATTTAAATTTAGATTTTTTTTTTGTTTAACAATTTTCATGGATTTCCACATTGATTGAGAATGGATGACGATGATGATGATGATCACGGGTTTCAATGAGTAATCATTGTTGATACATGAACGATCCCAAAAGGGAAATAAATATAGAATAGGAAAACAGTGTTCAAAACGAAAATTCAACTCAATTCTGGAAACTCTAGCAGATCTAAAAAAAAAGAATCAACAAAACCCCAGATCAGACAAGACAGATAAAAAGGATATTTTAGGCTGGCTGGCTAATCTGCATAGAATGATGATGAGAATTTTTTTTCGTAAAAAAAAGTTTCCGAATAAATTTTGTTTTTTCGGTTCGTTTGTGTTTATTCAATAAAAAAAATTTTTTATTCAAATTAGTGGTTGAAGGATTGAATGGAGAAAAAAAATTTCATTTTTTTAGAACATTTTTTTTCTTTCTACCACCAAAAAAATGTCATACTCCAAAATGTGAAAATGTTGACATCAATTTAGTTGATTACATTCAATGAATTCAGCAAAAAAAACTGAAGGAATGTTATCATTATTCTATTGGCCTCATATATCATATGGATTAGTTTTTTGTTCGGATATTTTTTCTGTTGACTGTTGTTGTTATTGTTGTTTTATTTGTTCTGTTTCTCATTAACCGAAAGCCAGTCGATCAATTTTATATTATACAATATGAGCTCGGTACAGGCTCGCCCTGCGGGGCAGAGTTTGGGGCGGCGCCGTTTCGTTGATGATGGTGAAAATTTTCTTTTTTTTCTGGGAGAAAACAAATTTTCACAGAATTTATTATGGCCATTTTTCATCATCAAAATGATAAAGATTGGTGCACTTAATATGAGCAGCATGTGTAATGTATTTGGCTGAATACATTTTTCGATTGGACTCATTTTTAGATTAGTTTGGTTTAGAATGGTTAGTTAAAATAAAGTCATCATTATATTTTCATATCAAAGTTGGACTAAGTCTTGTAGTGTGTTTGCATGGATGAAAAAAAAACAAACACATCCAAATAGAAAACTAGAAAAAATCAACTAGAATTTGTCTTGATTCAAACACACACACATAGAGGATTAGATTTTTTTTATAGTGCTATTCAAACATTCAAAATTCGAATAATTTGTAGGCGTCATCAATAAATAACATAGAATATACCGTTGTGTAATGAATTTTTCATTTAAAAAAATGAAGAGAAAAAACTCATTCATCATCAAAAGGATGAAAGAAAAAAGTCGTTTTTTATTTTCTTCATTTCAAGATTCGCTTCGTTTGATTTTTCATTCAGAAATCTCGATGATGATGATGAAAAAAAAATAACCCACATTATTTTTTTCTATCTATCTCAAAAATTTGTTCCAGAATTCTTGTCCAGAATCTCTCTCTGTGTGTGTGTGTGTGTGTGTGTTTTTTTTTTTTCCTTTTATTTCCACCAACCACATCACATGCAATGGAAAGTGTGTGTGTGTGTGTGTGTGTATGTATGTGATTGTTGTATGTGACGGATTAATTTTTAGCATCTTGGTTGTTCGTTTGATTAAAATTTTGTTTTTTTCTGATCATTTAGATCCCGAATGACGGTGATTAAAATGGAAATAATGTTGACAATAACATGCAAACCAAAAGAGAAAAAAAACTATTTTGTAGTAAAAAAACCAAAAAAAAAAAAAAAAATAGAACAAACAAAAAAAAAACATGTAAAATTCAAAATCCAGTCTGTCCAAGTGGTCTGTATCAACAAAAACAACTAACGAAAACAACAACAACAAAGTTTTAAATGGCCAGAGCATAACTTTTGTTTTTATGATGATTTTTTTCACGTTTATTCATACAGATTCTTTCATAATTCGTATACCATAAATTGTTTTCAAAAAAAAAAATTCTGAAAAACTTTTAATGGATCTCATAATCATTATCCTCATTATCTTCGTCAACAACAACAACAACAACAACTTTGACATCAAACTCAATTTTTAAATATTACAGTTATTCCAATTTAGTAAATGTTTTTCTTTTTTTTCAAAGATCCAATTTGTTGTTGTCGTTTCGAAATCCCATATGTAGATGTTAATTACACACACACACACACAGAACCTTTGGTAACCGAAATTCTCTCAAGTCCATTCATTCATTCATATGAGACATCTGCATTTTTCCGTTGTCATTCAATTCAATAATTCATTCAAATGTCTTTTTTTTTGGCTGTTGTTATTTTGCTGATGATGAATTTTAATTTATTCAAACTAGACGAATGAATAACACGAAAAAGATTCAAGAAAATCAAAACATAAATTCAATTATCTTAGAGTTGTCAGATTGGCCAATGGGTCGAGGAGGACAAAAATTTTCTTATTAAAAAAAACTTACTTAAAAATACAGTTTTACATCGGTTAAAAAATTTTTTTTTTGTTAAGTGAAAAAGTTTTTGAAAGGAAAACATGTCCTCCTGCCTGGTAACCCTGATCATTGGATGTCGAATGTCGAAACAAAATGCCAACAATGTATGTATGAATAAAAATTTTCAATTAGAAGTAAACTTTTTTTTTTGTTTTGAATCAATCGAAAAAAAAACATTTCGGCAGCTGAAGCTGTTCTGTGGATACAATGGCCTATAGACTGTATTGATGGCTATTATTGGTGCTATCCGAGATTCGAACCGAACATAAAACCAAAAAAAAAACAGTGATAGTAATGTAAGAAAAAAAACAAAAGAAATCAATTCTTAAATTGAAATTCTATGAAAAAAAAACATACAATTCGATAATTTAATCTATCGAAGATTTTGGGAAGAAGAAAAAAATGTGAATTAGATTTACACTTGAATGAATGAATCGTTAGATTTTGTTTTTGTTTCCAATTATCAATTGATTACGTTTAATTTTGAAGTTTCTGGAGAATTTAGAGTAAAAAAAAACCCACATCATTATCAACTAACACATGAAAAAAAGTTTAGTACAAAAAAATCAAATCAAATTACCACTGATGTCTAACTATTGAATAAATGAATTAAAATGAATGTCGAAAATTCTTATCAAAAAAAAAAAAAAAAAAAAAAAAAATACAACAAATCGACAAAATTCTCAATTCATTGATAGATTTCATATCAAACTATCAAAAAAATTTAATTTAAATTTTCTCAATTCGGTTTTCTATTCAGAACACATATTGATCCATTGTAAATTGAATGCTCATGAAATTTGATCATCGTCATGGATGCATGAATATTTTTGGTGATTTTTTTTTTGAAAATCAAATGTTTGCCAATGTAAGCAATGTCGAAAATTGTTAGTTGAATTTTTTTGAAAAAAATTTAATTCATTTTTTTTCATTCTTCTGTCCGATTGTTCGTTTTCTATTTTTTCTCACAGTTTTTTTTCCGGAAATAATGTTGACGATGATTTATTTTTTCGCTCTCATATCATCAACGTCTTTTATTCTAAACAAAATCTTTTTCTGCTGAATCAGTTATGTTTCCAAAATGAAAATAATATAATATTAATAGTAACAGGAAATTTGAAAAAAATAACTGTCCGGAAATGAGAATAAAAACATTAAATCGATTGTATCAAATCGATGGAATCGATTGTGACAGAAAATTTTTTTTTTGTAATCACTTCCGATTTATCAATAGATATATAAAATCCTGTTTTAATTTTTTTTTTTTTTGTAAGTTTTTTATTTTCTCTCAGTTTTTTTTTTGCTTCTATTCTATCTTCTAAGAATGTTCCAATATTTTGAAAAGATCCAGATTTGTTTATAATATTAATTATCACTTTCATGGACAAATGAATGACCAATGATATTCTTCAGGAAAAAAAAGAAACCTGGATTCTGATTGTTTAGTAGTATGAACCATTAGTAGATGGAATCAAAAAGTGATATTCACATAAAATTTGGATTTTTTTTTCTGTTTTTGTTTCGTTTTGTTCATCAATGATGTTCAATTTGGTTGATGTTTCTATTCATTCCATTTTTTTTTTTTTTTTTTTGCTTTCATCAATCTTAATTTCACTTTTTTATTTTGTTTTCATGTTCCAAATTTCAAAAATGCAAACAAACAACACCAAACACAATACACATTTATATTTATAGACCAACCACTGTTTGTGAAAATGACACGAATGAAAAAAAAAAATTTTTTTGAGAAAACACCTGCACATTTTATTTTATATTTTTTGAGAAATTGTGTATCAAGTTGCCTATGTTTTTTGTTTTGTGTCTGCCTTTCTGTCAATTTCATTCATATTACATATTCAGTATTCGGCGATATTCTTGAAGTGCACTTGATGTGCAAAGAAAAAATATATAATTAATATTAATAGCTGTTTGCTTGACATGTGTTTGGTATGATTATTTTGATGATGATGGTGGTGGTGGTGGTGTAAAAAACGTCTTCATTTTATTATTTATTTATACAATCAATTTTTTTGTTCATCATTCACATATGAAGAAAAATCTTTTTGTTGTTTCGTTTATTTTTATTTTTTTTTTAAATAGCAATCAACATAAATCAGATAAAAATGATTTTATTATATTCAACAAAATGGAAAAATATAAAAAATTCATATATAATGATCTTCGATAATTTTGTTTCTTGTTAATTAATCATTATCATTAATTTTAATTTAGTTTTTTTTTAGTGGACGATTTTTTAATCAATTTCAGTATTAGATGTTCATAAATAATGTGATCGAAATTCTCTCTTTTTCAACAACAACAACCACCAATAGAAACGATAGAATTGTTTCGGAATCATCAAGAAAAAAAAACACACAAACATAAAACAAACACAAATAACCAGGACAAACAAATAAAAAAAATGAACCAAAAAAAAAACGTTCCTGTATCACTTAATGATGTTTTATTTGTTTTGATTAATGAATCATCGGAGACCACTAAATGAATTTTTTGTTTCAATTTCTTTAGATATATCATATTAACACACACACACCCACACCGACAAACACACATTCAAGAATAAATATGGAAACTATATATGATCCATGAATGGGTCTCTCTCTCTCTCTCTCTCTCTCTCTGACTCTGTGGGTGTGTGTTTATTTGTATTATAATGGATTTTTCTGTCTGATATGGAATCAGTATTGCGTAACTCATATCTTTGTAGTTATTATATAATATTGACAATACAATATTATTCGAACAATGAAAGAATAACGGATTATCAATATTGATTAAATTGAATATAATTTTCATAATAAATTGAATTATTAAAATCATATCAATATCCAATACCACAAACATATGCCAAAAATATATATCATTAATAATGAACAAAGGACGATCTAATGTAAAATACAGTAATACCCCGCTTAACGCGGGGGTTACGTTCCAAAAATTCTGAGCGTTAAGCGAAACAGCGCTAAGCGGGGCTATCTTTACATAATGCATTTTTACCCTTCATATACAATGTAACAATGTAATGCAATGTAGGGTAATTATACAGCGTTATATCGAATCAGCGCTAAACGGGGCAGCGTTAAGCGGGGTATGAGTGTATATATAAAATTTAGACCGTGAAGCTCACATTTCAGGGTAAATTTTTTTGTATTTTTTTTTAAATTTATAAATTCAATTTCATTTATTCATTCATTTCTCTATAATATAGAGTCTATATAGTCATTGCCAGGAGGAAATGATTCATTCATTTTTTTTCATCTAACATATTCATCATTATAGCAACATCATGAGAGTTGGAAGAAAAAAAAAATTCATGATATATATAGAAATGGATTCTAATGATAAATAGATAATAATAATAACAATAGCGATATTCATAATAAAAAATAATATAATAACCCTAATGGACGAACAGAATGAATTTTTGTTTTTCTCTTTTTTGTTCTTATCTCATATATGGAACAAACATTAAATGAATAGGAAATTCAATGAATTTGATTCATTCACGATCAATCAAATTAAACTACAACCAATGACAACGACGATAAACATTATCATTATTTTCATCAAAAAAATAGAAACAAAACAAAAAATATCTAGATTGACAATCATCAATGTCATCATTCTCTATAGGCCATCATTTTTTTTTTTTTAGTTTTGTTTTGTTGGAGACAAAAAAAATGGAAAATAAATCACATTTCAAAGAATGGTGAACAACCAAAAAAAAATTAAAAACGGTCAAACTTTATCAATCATTCATTCAATGAAACAAACAAACAAAAAAATCTTAAACATAACAAAAACGGGAGGAAAAAGCAATCAATTTCTTATAATGATGTCAATGTTAATGATGATTGAAATATATTAGAAACTTAGATTTATCAAAAATTATTACTGGGTGGCAATTGTGATATAGTAAATTATAGTTCAACTATCTGTTTTTGACGAAATCTCAATCTCACTGCTTCATCGCATCATCAAGCAATGAATCAAGTGAATTTTCGAAACTTAACTACTCCCATAGGATACATGTTACTGTTGTGTGTGTGATTGAATGTCTGTATAACAATAACAATAATAACAACAAATATCAGCATGAAAAAAATATGGAAAAAAACCTGATAACACATGAAACAAATGACCAATATGTTTATCGAAACGGACAAACAACAACAAAAAAAACGACAGCAAAAATAGACAGGACACGTTTGTTTTTTCTATTTTTTTTTCTAAAACAACAACAACAACAACAACGACTTAATGAATCAAAAATTACGAAACAATTATTATTATATATGACGACGTGACTTCAAATATTTTCGGAGAGAAAAAGAATGAATTTTTTTTCATCCAAATGCTAGTCATCATCATCATCATCATCATCATGTCCAAATCATATGAGGCTAATAATGCTAAACGGAAGCGAATATTTTTTTATTTTTTTTTTATTTCAATACATCATAAAAATGATGGACAAATTCGTCATTGATCAACTGACCAACATAATCACGACACTACTGTATTTTAACATGTTCATGATAACATTGGAATTTTTTTTTATAATCAAATGTAAACATGATTCAAGTATGGCAATTTGATTTATAAAAAAAATAGTAGTGATGTCCATAATAATGATAATAAAAAAGTGATGTGTGCAAAGCAAATTTATTATTATTATTATTATGGACATCAAACACATGTATTGAACATTTAGAATGTAGATTCTAGAATATAATTTTCTATTACAGATGAAAAAAAAACATCAATTTATTAGATCCGAATTTTTTTTTTAGTAAAGTTTTTTTCCCTTTTATATATACTATATATATAGTTTATTATACAAGTTCACTACAACAATAACTACATGTTTGGGCGACCATAATCATGGTGACAATGGTCATGATAATGTAACAACTTTCATTACTTATATCATTGCTCTTTGTCAGATATGGTAGCGGAAAAAAAAGAAACGACATAAAAGTGGCTAAAAAAAAAAAAAAAGAAAGAGGAATAGTAATAAAACAAAAACAAAAATCAAACTGAAAAAAAAATAAATGAGAAATTACTTTAATGATGATGACACAGAATAGACAGAATGAAAATTATATATTACACACAAACCAACATGATAACAAACACAGAATATTATTATTATTATCATACGAATTCTGTACTGTATACAATAGTTGTAAAAGACACACACACACAGAGAACATTGTACAAAGAATATAAATGGGAGTGGTAATACTTTGACATTCTATCAGAATATTGATTGACAAGTGCATTTTTCTCATGATTGTTTAAAAAAAATGAAATCAATCTTTAGAAAGAAATAAAAAAAAGAATGAAAACAAAATGGCAACAAAATTGTATAATAATAAATAAATCATAAGAATATCAATTGAATGACAATAAATGAGAATGAAAATCAGAAGAATGAAAAAATTCCCACAGGCAGTGATTTATTCGGAAAAAAAACAAAAGAGAAAATTGTTGAGTAAATAAAAAAAAGAAATTATAGAACCCAAAGAAACAAAATGACTATTTGGTATTATTTTGACTATTTTTCTTATTATTACTCAAATTGAAGAAGCCAATTATTTGTCGTTGTTGTTATCGTTATCGTTATTCAAAGAAACACAAAAATGGAAATCCAGAAAAATACAGAAATCAGAATAATGGATTTCATCATGATAGAGATAAATAAACGAAACGCCGGAATAATCAAGTCAATCAATTCATTGATGTATTGAGATTCACTTTGAAATAATGATCAAAATGTTTCAAATTTTTTTTATTTCACTATTATTCGGAACGATTTAATGATGATGATTCAGCAACAATTTAATTTTTAAATGCCATCATCCAATTAGCTAAATTTGGAGGAAAATTCTCGCATTTTTCTTGAAAACAGATTACAGAATAAATTCAATGGATACATTCTATTCCAATGATGAACAATCAAATAATAAAAATAACAATAACGGTGAGTATCTATACTTTTTATTAGATTTCTTCTATGGATTGACTGATGAAATAGATATGCAAATGAATGGAAACAAAACAAGTGAAAACAACAACAACTGAAACTTTTTACTTTCAATTTAGATTAGATTAATAATAACGTAATGAATATGCAGAAAGAAAGAAAAACTATTTATGAATAAAATGATCAAGAAAAACTTCCCTCACCATCACCATCCTTTCAAACAGAGAAAATGTAATTTGATGAATGATTTATTACCATCACCATCATGGGCAACAACTACAACACGGGAAAAATTTTATCCATAAGATTATTAAATAGCTATAGTATAGTATATTGATACGAAAATTCGATATAAAAATAATAAACTTTATGTCCAGATAAAAACATTGTGGACATCTGCTGCTGCTGCTGCTGCTGCTGCAGTGGTGTGTGTGTGTGTGTGTGTGTGTGCAATGTGGTCTACATTGTCAATCACATTAAATAAAAAAAGATAAATATAAATAAAAATTCATTTTTTTTGGCCGTTTCAATGAAATCAGAATATAACATACAAACATTAGAAATTTCTTGGCATTTTCAAAATAATTTTCTGTTTGACTATGTGTGTGCATGTGTGTGTGTGTGCATTTATTGTAATTTTATGGATTAAATTCAAAGAACAGATTCTGTTGTTGTTGTTGTTGTTGACTTTGAGACTATCATCAACATTTTTATCATAATCATGGTTATGAACATAATAATAATAACAATGATGATAAGACGATTAACAATTTCAAATGAAACGAAACATATTGAGAAAAAAGTATGAAAAGAAAATGGAAAAATATTCATCATGATTTTCTCCTTTGTATTAATAATAATTCTCTTCAATGATTAATCTGATTCTGATTCATGTATTGTTATTATACTAGATTGATTTTTATCAATCTACCAATATTATCAATGTATGTTTTTTTTTTTTTGGTTATTGAATAGAATATCATTCTTTGCAAAAAAAAAAAAAAGAAATCATGATAACATAACACAAACAAAAAATGTTGAATACATAAATACCTTGCACAAGAAAAAAAAACAGAAGATGTCTGCAATCATATTGATAAGAAAAATTGTGAGAACATAAAAAAAAACAAGAATAATAAAAAAAATCCTATATCCAATTCCTATCTATATATATATATAAAAATGTTGATCACGTTTTTCATCATTGGAAATTGCCAAAAAAAAAAAAAAAAATAAAAAAAAATTACCCAAAATAAAAGAATCTGAAAAATAATTTTCTTTTCACAAATTTTCGATTGTCTATTAATTCAATAATATATAATAATGGAACAAAAAATAATGAAATTTTATTACAGATGATGATTGAAAATACAAATAATCATTGTGCGTGTGTTTAGACAATGAATGAAAAAAAAAAATCTAGTCCAATCATTATGGAATTGACATTGACACAATCGAATGAATAGTATGGACAAAATGAAAAACATCATTACAATCATATTATGGGTTTGTCCATAAATGAACCAAGAATAATTCATTTATTAATTAAAAACACAATGGACGTAAAGGTTTTTGTTTGTGTTTTCAATTTATACAACGAGAATAAAACAATAATAATAATTGATTGAAAAGAAGGGGTAATCAAAGATTTTATAAATTGAAATTAAAATGAAAAAAAAACTAAGAAAACAAAGAAAATGGAAACGGATAGTTTTTTGACCAGAATAATTCCATATGGAATTCAATTCATGTATGAATGATCCAATCATTAATATGAAAATAAATTGAATGATTCTAATGAAAATAAAATCAATTCGATCTGATTTGGTTGCTTACAATATTCCCGAAAGTATCTTTGAAATGAAAACACACAAACACACATATAGAATTTTATCATTGAAAAATAAATGAACAAAATGATAATATGGAATGAAAAGAAACGCAAAACAAATCAAATCTTCCAAGTGTTTAGAATAATAACAACAACAGCAACAACAATTGGAAATTCAGTAAAAGAGAGAGAGAGAGAGAGAAATACTAGATAAATTGATTAAGAAGCTCAAAGTTCTTCACAAACAAACAAACAAACAAACATAAACATTGGATATAAACAAATATATATACTCACATCTTACATCTATGTGTGTAAAGAGGATTTGTGTGTGTTTTTCTGTTTGTTCCAGAATGTTTCATCATCATGCCAAGAAATACTTTTAAAGAGACATAGATAATATATATATGGAATAGAAAATGCAAAACACTTTTTTATGAAAAAAAATATGATTCATGTCAGTACATACAAAATTCTATATATATATGAATAAACCCATGGAATTTTGTTTATTTTTTTCATATTCTTTTTTTCCGTTTTTGGATGGATTCGATTCACAAATTCTTGAATCAGATTTGATTCAATTTCAACTGTCAATGTATTTTTTGATTTATTTTTTCTGATATGTTTTACAAGTGACAACTAAAAAAAAAAAAAAAAAAATTGTTTCTCTCGTTATGATTCATTGCCATTGGTTTGTTATTCGAATATCAATTTTTGACGTTCATTTTTTATTTTTTAGTTCTGGAAAAATTTTCTGATAAAAAACCATCAAATTCCATAACAAAGACACAACCAAAAAAAAAACTAGAAAAACAAACTGATTGGCTATTTTTGTTTTCGTAATCTAAATAATGGCTGGCTAGCCACACAAATAAACAAACAAAAATCGACAGATTAGATATTCGATTCTGGTGTTTGTGGTTGAAGCGAAAAAAAAATTCCGAAATAACTTGCACAAATATAACATAAATAGATTGGTAAATCTAACGAACTGGAAAAATACTAAAGATTTTGAAACAAAGAGAAAAAATAAAACCAAGAAAACCAGAAAAAAAACAAATCAAATCAAAAAAATCCAAGAATATGATTATATTTCAAAATCGGATCCATTCATAAATGAAGCATATTATAATCCTTAGAATTTCCAATTGATTTTCCATTTTTCATTCTTTTTTTTTGCTGAATTTAAATTTTTTCTTTTGAAACCTATAATTATCACAATGAATGTCATCAAATCAAATTTTTTTTTTGTTTTATTTCTTCACATTTGTTGGCGAGTTCCAGATGCGACACAATTTCTCCCTTTCTCTCTCTCTCTCTCATTTGGCGTGTTTCGATTTGTCGTTGTGTTTGTTTTTTTTTTTATTCACCATCATCT
Organism: Dermatophagoides farinae; assembly: GCF_024713945.1. Taxonomy (NCBI): domain Eukaryota; kingdom Metazoa; phylum Arthropoda; class Arachnida; order Sarcoptiformes; family Pyroglyphidae; genus Dermatophagoides; species Dermatophagoides farinae. The sequence continues at coordinate 2,333,340 of NC_134680.1, read as the reverse complement.
CACAATTCATTCATTCATATTGAATGAAACTCAAATGTTTGAAATGTTGAAAGCAATATCCATTGAACAGAAAAGACATTCAGTCAGACAGTCAAGCAAAGCAAAGAAAAAAATTCATTAAACATCGATGACAGCGATTCGATGAAGAGTGAAAGAAAAGAAAAAAGAAAAAAAAACCAACGAAAAACATAAATGTTTGATGTGTACACACACCCACTCATACACGATATTTTTCTATATATTCTATTATTATTCAAAATATATTTGGCATTCTTTAATGAAATAAAATAGAAAAAAAATCATTGTCATTGATTATGATGATGATGATGAAAATGATGATACAAATGTCAAAAAAAAAAAAATAAATACACAGATATCAACAATCGGGCAAAGGAAAAAAACCAAAGACACAAACACACACACACACACACACACACACTGAATAAACATAAACATTGTAAGAATTTCAAAAACAATGACATAAAAAATGTAGTGAAAAAAAATTCAACAGAAAAAAAATAAAAATAAAAAATAGTCGCACATTTCTTTCTTCGCGCTGGTATTAGTGTTATGGTGTCAAAATTTGTTATTGACAAATAATAATTAATGAATTAATTCTTAGATGGACTAATACTACGTTTTTTCAACAATGATAATGATGTAATATGAGATGTTACAATCGTTATATTCTTTCATCATAATCATCATAATTTTGAAAACTTTGGAAATTTCAATCAATTGACAAAACCATTACATAAGATGCACTATATACAAACAAAGAGACCTGAAAAAAGCAAAGTTTCAAATTACCATGAAAAAAATCATAAACTTTAAAACTTTTTGAATTAAGAAAATGTGAAAAAACAATAGAATTTAGAGAGAGTGAGAGAGAGAAAGAGATATAAAAAAAAAATTAGTATACTAACTTGACATTGAAAGCCTTGTTTACCAAATCCCCAGATAAAATCTTTACAATGTGAACAAAAAGTTGGCTGTTTAAAGAAACGTGGAAGAAATTTATGATCCTGTACAGCGAATATGGTTTTCTTTTTCAATGCACCTTTACGTGCACGTGCTGCTAGACCACGAGAACGTGTGAAACCAGCACCACTACTGATACTACTTCCGCTTCCAGCTGTAAATAATGATTGGCCATCATTTTCTATTGATTGTTGTTGCTGTTGTTGTTGCGTTATTGATGATGATGATATTGAACAAGTGGATGACGATGTTGTCGATGATGTTGATGATGTGAGCATTGTTGAATTAGATCTTGAACGATTATTTTTTGGTGATTTTGTTTCATTTGTAGCAGTGATTATTGTTGTTGGAATCGATGTTGATATTGATGATGATGATGATGGTAGTGGTGGTGGTGGTGGTGGTGGTGGTGAAACACATTGTATTGATTGATTCGATTCAATTGGTGATGATATTTTGTCTTCATTGTTGTTATAATTCGTGTTGGTCGCATTTAAAATTGTTGTCGACGATGATGGTGATGATGACATTTTTGATGAATTCATTTTTGCTGCTAATTAATATAATACACTTGTAGAATTATTATTATCTTCATGGATAAACAATGTTGACGGTGGTAGTAGTGGTGGTATAACGATTATTGAATCATCATCATTAGATAAATTTTTCAATGTTTTTCTATTAATTATTAATTTATTTGTTGAATATTTCTATCATTAGAATCACTGATTTTAAAACATTTAATTTGATCGTATCAATTAAATTGTCCAAAATCATCATCATCGATTAATGATGATGATGATGATGATGATGATGATGATGATGATGATAATTGATGTGAACGACCACAATTTGATTGTATGAATTCATCATCGTTGATGAATTAATGTTGATGTTTAGAATGTTTGTTGTTGTTATTGTTGTTGTTGTTGTTGTCTTTGTCATCGTAGCCACAGTTATAATGTTTTTGTTGTCGTCATATATCTGTTTGAATTTCCATTTATCCTTATTATTTATATATTCGATTTTAGCTTCTGCTCCATGATGATGATGTCGGTTATTTAAAATGCTGCTGCTGCTGCTGATTTTGCTTCAACTGTTGTTGTTGCTGCTTCTATAATCATCTACTAACAGCATATATTCTGAATTGAATATTTCAATCCTTGAACTTTGTATATGATCATTATGATGATGAATAAAAGGAAGTGGAATGATTCTATGATGATGATGATGATATTGCTATTATAATCTAACGGTTTATATGTTGTACAGAATCGATTGCTACCTACAAAATATATACATACTATGCTGCTAGCATATTTTGAATCGAACATATATTATTCTTTATGATGAATTCCACTATTATTCTTGTTGTTGTGGCTGTTTTTTTTCAGTCATTCTTTGAATGAAAAATTTTTTTTTTTTTTGTATTTTTCAAAAAAAAACTTTAATTTTTTCTAATGGCTTAACGACCAACAAATAAAAAAAAAAAAACAAAACCACGCACTTGAATGTTGGCAATTATTATGATATATAGTAACGCACAACGGATCTAATGGATCGATGTAAGTATTCGTGTTTTTTTTTTGGCCAAGAAAAATAACTGTCATGAAAAAAAAGAATCCAAATTAAAACCAATTACAAATGAATTATCAGTGTTAGCTAATGTTTTCAACAAATTCAGTGAATGTAAAAAAGAAGATAAAAATCATTCAATGAATATATGGTGATGATGATCGTGGCCAAAATTAATTTGAACAGAAAAAAAAATTTTCCACGCCCGAATTATTCTGGTTTCCTATCTCTCTCTCGCATTCAGTATACAGGTTTTGTCTTTTCTCTTCGATTTCGATCTTTATTCCAGGTCGTCATTATATTTTTGTGCCGGAATCTCAATTTTTTTTATGACATTCTACTCTTGTAATTTAGCATTGAAATTCTATGAATAAAAGTTTCATAGGCAATGTTTACTTATACAATTCAATCCATCCATTCATTTATTTATTTATTTATTTATTCATTCATTATTGAAAACACTCAAAATAAATGATGAAAATGAGAAAAAAAATGACAAAATTCCGAGAAAATGCAACTCTTTTCTTTTTCTTTATTATTCACACACAGTCACATTCTATTATTATTATTCCAGAATCGATTATTTTTCATGGTTGATTACTAAGTTATGCTCTAGGTAATAGGTGGTAGGAGTGTGTGTGTGTGTGTGTGTGGGTATTGTGATCATAATTATCGAATACTTCATATTCACACAGACACCGTCATTATCATTGTTGTTACTATTGAAAATGACGATAATCATAATGATGATGATGATGATGATGATGATAGAAAAAAAGCTTTTTTTTCATTCATTTATTCATTCAAAATGAAGTGAAATAAAAGAAAATTACTTGAAAACAAAAAGAAATTAGCTAGAATTAATCACACACATTCACAAAAGCAAATGAGCATGAATGGAATTTACGTCATAAAAAGGTCTGAGATACCATTTAAAAAAAAAATAGATATCGTCCTTTTTAATATCATCATCATCATCATCATTATCATTATATTTTTCATTATTATTATTGTTGTTGTTGTTGGTTTAGTCATTTCAAGTCAATATATTCGATGTTATAAATCATATTGAAATATTGGTGTTTTTATTATTTTTCTGGTTATCATCTGCATCTTGTTGAACATTTTCAAACATACCCACACCTATACCATAGATTCCATTGGAAATTGATACAAAATATTTTGAGTTCTATGTACAAAAATCAAGAAAAAAGGAAAATTTCCACATCAAGCTATTGTTTTCCTAATGAATTTTTTTTCATGCCTTTTCAAAGTTTGTAGAAATTTCTCGAATATTTTTTTTAAATTCTGTTCAAGAGATCCTAGATCAGAGATTTTATTTTTATTTTTTGTATTCGGTTTAATATCAAAATAATGGATACAATATGGAGAAAATAGACAACTAGATCACAACAGAAAAAAAGTTTTATGTGGTAAATTTTACGCTCAAATTGTAGCCTTGTCATTGTGTTTTTGTGTCAGTATTGTGTGTGCATCGATGATTGGTCCATTTATTCATGTGAAATTTCGTTTCACAATCTTCTGCATCGCTTAACACGCACATATGAACAAAACAAAACTGAGATCCTGGAACAACTCGAAATGATGATGATGATGAAATGTAATAAAAAAAAGCGAAAAAAACAAATAAAACAACAGAATGAATCCACTGTATAACATTGAAATTAACCCGAGAACCAATATAATATAAAACTAGGAACAACGACAATAATAAGAGAAAAAAAAAACGACAGGAATTTGTTTCATTTATTTTTATGATGACCATTATGAATATGGGTTAATGGTGTATCATGAATGTATGTGTGTGTGTGTGTGTTTGCAACGAAAAAAAAATCCAAAAAATAAAATAATCTGGTCCGAAAAAAAAAATTACCGGACCAAAAAAACAAAAACAACAACAAAAACAAAAACAAAAACGACAAGATAAATCTGAATCGATTTGATCATTAGAAGTTTTATTCTAGCCATAGAATTCGATTCGAATATCCAGGATTATTTCTCACATTTAATTAACCAATAATTACCGCGATTATTGGTAATAATAATTATTATAATAAATTAAAATCTACAGGCCCGTTATGATTCGATATCATCAATAATAATAATAATCATCATCATTAAGAAAACAAAAAATATCGATTGTTATTATATAACGATACAGTAATTTGGGTTACGTTCCAAAATTTTGTACCGTAAAGCGAAACAGCGTTAATCTAGGCACTAGATTCTAGGGTGTTTTACTGTATATTGATTCAAAAAAAAAAGAAATCGAATACCAATTTTTTTGGTTGTTTTTTTCATTTATTTTTGAAAAAAAATTCAATTACACAATGATGAAATTGTTTTGAGCAAACGAAAAAATTGTTTTTTTTTCGTTTCATTGTTCCGTATCATATATGTAGTTAATATTAATACGGTTCCCATTATTGATAAAAAATTGAATCGAAATATAAATTCCTGGCGTATATATCGGGTTCATATTTCGATTAGGTATTTTTTTTTCTTTGAAAAAAAAATAATCAAAAAAAAGAGGAGAGAGATGAAGTTAAATAACTATGGGATGGGATTTTATTCAGGCTAAAAAACAAAACTCCGGAATAAAATGGTCATCTACAACAACAACAAATGGTGTCAAGGTCGTTTGTTCGCATACAAACACACACACACACACACGTATATGAGAATTATAATTATGAATTATTCGAATATCTTTTGGTTATATGGAAAAAAAATTTCCTGTGAAAAAAAATGAAAATAAACGGAACAAAAAAAAAGAAGAAATTTCCTCCGGAAATGATGAATAGTATTCTTTTCAAAGTAAAAACACTCATTTCTCAATTTCATTTTATTAAGAATCTATCTACATACAGATCCAGAACAAGAAGCGATCATGATGAGTAGATAGATGAATGAATAAATAAATAAATAAACATTTTTTTTTATCATGATGATGGATGTATACACACACACACACACACACACGCAAAGACACAATAATTGAATCTAAAAAAAAAATATTAGATTCGAAGCATTGATGATTGTGTGTGTGTTGACTGTCAACGATAATTCGATTGACAAGGTTCTGTGAAAATGTATTTCTTGTATTCATGATGATGATTGCACGCTAAACGACAATAAACATCTTTTAAGAATTTTTTTTTTGAATTTATTGAGATGCGAAAGAGAGAGAGAGAACCAGAAAAAAATGAAATGGTTAATGGTTTGCTATCACCACCAACATCCATGATGATGACAACGATCAAATCTCCATTAAATGATTGATCAAAAAAAATCTGTTTTTTTTGGAGGGCATACAAACACAGTAGAAACGTTCGATTAGAATTTTTTTCTTCTTCAGAATATTCAAAACAAAAAAAAATTTGAATTTAAATTGGAGTTTTTTTACGTTTTGAATTATAACGTTGATGGCATATGTTAATCGACTTCGATGAATGTTTATTTCATTGATTCTTTTCATAAAGATTTTTTTTCTCACTTTCTCCACGGTTGAAATAGTATTTGTATCGATTTATTTTAATGATCATTATCATAGTGAAGTTTTCTGTGTGTTAAAAAGTCTGATTCGATTTTTGTTGTTGTTGTTGTTGTTGTTGATGCTGTTGTAAAGAATCCAAATCGAATTTCAGTGCGGATAATGACTATACATCAATGAATTACCAAAAAAAAGGGAAGAATTTTTATCAAGATAGCAAAAAAAAAAAAGAATAACGGAATCAAGATTGAAACAAATTGACATTATTGGTTGTTGTCATTGACACACAAACACATTATATTCATACCTGAAATCTGATCAAATACTAGCTTGTGAAACTGTGAAATAAAAACGAACAAACAAAAAAAAAATAAATCGATTCTTTAAATGGGGAAAAAAAACTTTTTGGGTTTTTTTGGACAAACTTTTTTTTTTGGAAAAAAAAACTAATCGATCCTTGACAAAAATGAAACAAAATTGAAGCTAGAATGAGATGGAACTGTGGTAAAAGTCAAATAAATTACCATAGCCAATTTTTAAATTATTTTTTTTGTCATTCATCCAGAAAAACCAAAAACGAATTATCATATACAATCATCAAGAACTTTTACCATAAAAAAACAACGAAAATAATTCGACAATTCAGCAAGAATAATCATGTGTTAATCATCATGTGAATGAATGTATGAAAATAGAAATTCTATTAACAATGTGAATTGTAAACAAAGAAAAAAAAATTTCTTTTTTTTTTGCTGTAATAAGATACTGTTAGATCATCATTATTAAATTATGTGTCAACTGTCAATCGTGGTGAATGCGTGGGAGATGATAATTTCTTTTAAAAATTCTTTTGAAATTCTTCTGACCTACTAATGTGTATGTTCATCATTCATTCATTTATTCATTCGATTTTCGATTTCCATTAAACATACACACGCACGCACACACACACACACCAAGTTAATAATTATCGAAGCTTGAGGCTTAAACAAAAGTTTTCCTTATTTTTCCTTTCTAGTCATCATCATCATCAATAAAAATAAAAATAAAAATTCTTTGCCAAAAATAAATTTATTCCGAAATGAAAAAAAAATAAAAATTCCATTCGACAACCAAACGATAATGATGATGATGATGAGGATCGACAAGAAAGAATAATAATTGGAATCTTCTTTGTCATCGTTTTCATCATCCAATTATAATTTCTATTTGATCACAGAAAAATAAAAAGACAATAATGGCCACATGAATTTTTGCCACATATCCATTGAACAATGTAGTTTGTCTGTGGCTGTGGTAACATTGATGATGGTGGTTAGAAAGAAGATATTAAGCCTCTGGGCCTAGTGATGATGGCATAATGTTGGTTCGTGGAATCAATAATAATAATAATAATGATAATAAAGTTTCGAAAATTGAATCAACCAGAATTTATGATTAGACATATAATCAATCGAATAACTTATGAACGGAAGTTTTTTTTTTTTGGAAATTATAGTGAGTTGACATTTTCAAAAAAAAAATGTTTTTTACATTGTCATCTGAGAAAGAGTTTACTTTGGGTTTAAAATGATTGAATTGAATTTAGTGTGTGTGTGTGTGTTGGCAAAAAAAAACCGAGAACAATGGAATCAACTGATAATGTGAATGAGGGATGGGGACTGGAAAATCTATTTTTCAAATTAAATGGATTTCAAAAGAAAAAAAAATTCTGCTTGTTTCCATTCAGATCAATGGAAAATATTTTTCTTTTGGTTCTGTGGATTTTTATCTTTTTCTCTCTAATATTTTACCCAGATTTTATGTGTAGGCGTATCAACTTGATAGCCTGATGGTCCTATGATTGGGGGAGCAAAATGTGTAGTTGAAGCAGCGGCTGGAAAATGGTTCCATGAAGCTGGTGCTGGCGCTGGTGCATGGAATGCCGGAACAGCAGCAGCAGGGGGTGGTGATGCAATTAATTTATCAAAGGCTTGAAATGAAGGTTTAGATAATGGTGCCCATGATGATGTTGATGATACTGGTCCTTTTGGTGCTAATGCAGCCATTGCAGCAGCAGTTTCAGCTGTACGACGATCAACACCGATATCGCCTTCAGGTCGATAACCATGTTCATCAGCTGTATATTTAACCTATGATTGAAAATAAATTAAAATTAAATTCGTAGAACGTGAGGAAGAAGGAAAAAAATCAAAGTCAAACCTGTCGTAGATCACCATTAGCATCGGTATAGCTAAACGAACCGGTAATAACACCATTTTGACTACCTTGTTCCTGTCTGGTTTGACCATCGGCTGTTTGATAACCAAATGCATATGGTAGATAATGTATTGGTTGTTCCAATGGAAACGCTATTATCATAGCAAAACTATTGATGAACAATATTGTGACAAACTAAGTCAAAGAAACCGGAAAAACGAAACAAAAAATAAATTAAACACCAGAATATGATCACAAAATTCACGAACCGATTTCATTTTCGTTTTTTTGTTATTTATGATGATGACGATAAAACACATACACTACACGCAAACACTGACACTGTAAATAATGAAGTTTTGTACGAAACTTTTTTGATGAAAAATATGGACATTTTATAGCCATAGGCTTCTCACCTACAACAACATCATCCTGATGATCAATGGATTGTGGATATGAATGGGGGATATAATCGTTGTTTAGTTAGTTAATAAGGGGGATCAACCCTAAAAAGGCTTGTTTGGAAACGAAAACAAGTGAAAAACGAACGGAGCGACATTGAATTTGTTGTTGTTGATTTACTGAAAATATAACGAGATAAAGAGAAAAAAAAAGTTAGATTTTAATAAATTTTTCAATGGATCCATTTTTGTTTACTATGGGAAAGTTGATGTGATGCATGTGTGTTGTATGTCAGTGAAATGGCCATTTTTTTCATTTGGTCTGTTTGTTTGTTCCATATTAAGCGAATAAACATAAAAATATGTGAATGATGATGAATCATTTTTTTTTCTTCAAAAATTCATTCAAAACATATAATTATTTTTTTTTTTTTTTTTGGAATAGAGCAAAACGATGGAAAATGAATTCGAATAATATAGGGGGCCGAAATAGACATAATAGAATCATTGCAGGTGAGAATAGTCGTATGATGATTGTTATGATTTCCATTTTATCAATTATTTTTTTCGTGGAAAGAATTCGTACTTTTTATTGTTGTTGCTAAATGATGATATGATGATGACCATCATTGATATCATTATTTCAATGTTTTTAGGATAACAATGATTATCATCATCATCATCATGAATAAAATTAAAACCACCTTTTACCATTTTGATTATAATTTTGGCCAAAATAATCATAATCATATTTTTTTTCTCTGTTTTGTAAATTATGATTATTTTAATAATGATGATGATCATCATCATGATAATGAACATCCTTGTGGTATTTTTCTCATCTATAAAAAAACAATTATTTTCCTTCAACAAAAATGTTTTATTTTAAATCATCATCAAAAAAAAATCATCGATTTCACAACTTATCAACCGACCAACACACACACACACACACAGCTCATTCGATTGACAAATATATTCGATCCACAATGATAATGATGATGATGATGCTGATGATTCAATGACATTAATATCTCCGTTATTAATATAATCAAATATTCAAATATATGAAAAATGGTGGAATGTCTCAATAATAATTTTATTTCTTCTAAATTCTAATAAAAAAAAACAACAGTTTCAACAGAGAAATAAAAGAAAAGAATGGCCAAAAAAATAAATAAAGATGCCAAAAACAACAACAAAACAAAACAAAACAAAACACACATATGATCATATATTGTCCTGTCAAATCAATCAATGTTTTTAGTGCCATCTAAACGAAGGAGACGAACAAACGAACGAACGAAAACAATTGTTTCCTTTTTCGGTGATTTTTGTTTTGTTTTTTTTTCATTATTTTTTTTCCCAATAATACACATTAGCCATTGTTGTTGTTGTTATTATGAATATATAATCTACTATTCTATGACGCTAAGGATGTCTGTAAACTGCGGCGAAGCTGAGCCGGCCATTCCTACTTATTTTCAGTACAAACATAACTATTTGGTATGAGCTACTAAGTGTGTGTTGTGTGTGTGTGTGTCTGAGCATGCGGGAAAACTTTTGAATGCCTCTGAACAGTTCGTCCAGCTCAGAAGTAGAAGTCGCTTCCAAAGAAACGCATTCTGTGGTATGTAGCTTTGACAAAGCATTTTTTCATTGTTCTAGCTCCGCACACTTTGCTGCAGATTTTGCATCCCATAGATGGTGCAGTCATTCAATAGAACATAGAAAGAGTTCGAATCGTCGAATTCGAATTTTGATAGCGACCACGTGATTTTCATTTTGTGTGAATGTATATGAGTATTTGATGAGTATGTTTGTATTATTATAAGTATTGAAAAGTGAGTATTGTATTGTTATAGTGATGTCGATTCATGTGATTAACATAATTGACTTATTGCTCAAAGATCTCATGCATTTTCAAAAAAAAAAAAAAAAAAATCGCAAGAAGTTTTTGGTGGTAAATTAATCATCTTTGGGGGAGATTTTCGTCAAATATTTTTGGTGTAGATGCTGCGATCGTTGTTGACCTATTTTGCTGAAGGTCAACAACGATCGCAGCATCTACACCAAAAATATCGTATTCCGCCAACTTATCGATATCGATGAACAATAATAAGTATGCTGTTTGATCGATAAGTTGATGTTGGATTTACGTAACATTTTCAAAGGTGTCAGGTACAATACAAAAGTCATGGCTGAGCCTGCGGTTCCAAACCGAAAGCCGGAAGCAAAACGCCGTGCATAGAAATCCACCGTCAGGCACGAAGCGTTAAAATTGACACCTTTGGCTGGATGCCAAGCAGGGGGGCGGCGCAGCCGTCCCCACCTGCGGGCATCCAGTTATATTGACCGTCAAGGATTGATACCTTTGGCTGGGTACCAAGCAGGGGGGGCGGCGCAGCCGCCACACCTGCGGGTATCCAGCTATATTGACTGTCAGGAGTCAGCCCCGCAGGGCCAGCCTGGGGCAGGCGCGAAGCGCCTGTACCGGGCTGGTAATAATATTATTATTGTATTCAACAACAATGTAAACATCGACATGATATGATGATAATCGTCGGCCTTAACAATCAATAAATTAGATCCCATCCATTGATGATGTTAATCGCATCATCATCATCATTATTATCATTTGAATTTGAATAAATTATTAATTTGAATTTTTTTTTTATTATATTCTTAGGTCAATTTGAATATTATAACGGTCCATCATTCACACCCATCTAGTATACTATGATTATTGTCATTGCCAATTTTATTCACGCCCAATCAATTTACATATATCAAAGGATAATAACAGAAAAGCAACAAAGAAAAAATTGTGATGGATGAAAACATCCAACATAGCCAATCATCTTATCGGATCGAAAACTGTGTGTTCCAAGAAAATTCAATCAAATTCAAATGGGTGGGCTGATTAAATGGCTTTTTTCCGAGGCAAAATTTTCAACAAAAAAAATTTAAACACCTTTTATCGACAACAACAACAGAAAATTTCAAGAAAAAAAAACAGAAATTCTTTTTTTTCATTGTCAAAAAAGTATGATATATCATATAGTTGATCGAAGAAAATATTGAGAAAAAAAACTAAGATGGCCCGCCATATTTTCTCACAATAATCGAACAATGATTGATCGATTTTTTTCATTACTTTTTCATAACTGATTCAAACGGCAAAAATTCTCTTATAGATTTAGCTTCTGAATAGAATGAAATGGATGAATGACTGAGTTAGACCCGAAAAAAATGAAAAAAAAACTTTATTATGTACCGCCAATAAACATTGAAACGAAACGTCATCATCGTCATATCATCATTATTAATGAAAGTGCAAACCTTATTCTTATATTGAAATAACCGAAGAATGAGAAAGAGAAAGAGAGAAAATAAAATCAAAACATTTCCGATCCATTTTTCAATGATGGATATATGATGATAAACTACTTACTATCTTCTTTTTTTTAAAAATCTTGTCATCTGTGTATGTGAATGTGAATGTATACATGTAAGTATAATGATGCGAAACGGATGTTTTCATCGTCATCAAATGTTTTTTTTATTGATTCATTGATTGATGCATAATTCCACTTTGTGTGCGTGTGTGTGTTTGTGTTGGTTAAAAATTGTTCAGGTCACCAACAACTAACAAACGATTCTTCATTTTATTTATTATAAATTTTTTTCGGTTATTGAAAATTAAAATACGGAATCCATCTAAAATAATGATAACCGAACCGGTTTGTGTTTGTTTTTCGGATTCCGTTTGAAACATCGTTTCATTTTGTGCCAAAAACTTTTACAAAACAAACATGAAAATATTTAAAAAAAAACAATTTTATCAACTTAACGAGCCATGGAAAAAAATATTCAACATTCATGATTGCTTTGCCATTCATATTATAGTATTGGGTAAAGAATCTTCATGAATGAATGTTGATTTCAATGGCAAACAATAACATATTTCCATTCCATTACTCTCGATTATACATGTTATTAACATCTACATTTTGGACCAGAATAAAAATCTTTGAAGAAGAAGAAATTTCATTTTCAACTTGGCCATTATCATTATTATTATCGTTTGTTGATTTGACATCGAAAAACCTTTTTTCTTTTTTTTTGGTCATAATAAACAACAACAACAACTGTATAAAATGATGATTACTCGATGGTGGTAATCATCATCATGATCATCATTAGAATGAATGAATGAATAAGACAAGTAATTTGGGCAGACGGAAAAATTCAGGGTTACCTTTTTTTTCTTACTCGTTTCCCATTAGATTGTATGTACACCCACGCACATACATTGTTCCAGAATTTTACCAAAAAAAAAGAAAATTCTAACGGAAATTGACCAAGGGACTTGAGTGATAAATGAAAATAAAATGTTTTTGCAAAAAAATGACCATTCTATCAACAACAAACTTCTCATTCCCTATCTAAACAAATAAGAAATGCACAAAAATGAAATGGTCCATCATCATTATAAACAACATGAATGATAACGAAAAAAAAAAAATTAATTTCAATTATGTTGATGATGATGACAAATTCAATTCCACCACACATACAACTATAACAATGGTATTTAATAATTTAACAATCTAAAATTATTTAGTGGCGAAAATTTTGGTCTTTCGGAATTTTTCTGGGCAGTTCTGAAGATGTAAACATCAATTTATTTCTGGTTCGCCTTGACGATTTATTATCTAAGAATTTAATACTAACGGTTACTAATTACAAGTAATTCAATGAAACGAAAATTTTACCGTTTCGAGTTTTGAAATTCAGCCATCCAATATGGATGTTGTCATTTACAATTAACAATACTATCCATCCGGAAACACACATATTGAAATCCATAGATTTATTTGATGGTTGGTTGACATTGATGGATTACCATACTTATGATTAGGATGATGATGATGATGTATCAATTATACAAATGATCCATTCACTTATTGATTCTAATGAATTTGTTGCGGGTGATGATGATGGTTAATGACATCAAGCATCATCATTGATGGAAATTAAATAATGACACACAAACGTCCACCTACATTAATGACAATTTGTTTTGATGCATACCATAAATAGCAAATTTTAATTTTTCTCGTTCATTCGAATAATTTGATGACAAATCGTTGTTTTTCTTTTGGATTTTTCTAATTCCACTTTCTGTTGTTTAATTTGAATTTTCGATTCATTAACGATTGACAATGTTGTTTATGATTTAAATAATGATAATATATTTTTTTATTAGTTCTCTTTGAATATTTTCTATCGTCATTACCGTATTTTACACTATGATATATATAATAATTTTTAAATGATGATAATCCTCTTTGTGTAAATTTTTTATCATCATGACAGAATATAATTTTTTTTTTGTTTCAATATCAAATTTCAATCAAATCCGATTTTCGAAAAACGTTCTATTCGTTTTTCGACATTGACATTCGAAAAAAAATTTTGCAAAATAAAATCGCGATACAATCGATTCGAACTCTTTTTTTGTTTTGTTTTGTTCTTTTTCCTCTGATCATATATGATATTTCAATGTGATATGTTTCACCAATAATTCAAAAATGATTTCGTGATTATTCATGCTGTGAATATGATTATTTTGAATATACAATAATGATATGTTAAAAGACCATCATCATGAATGAGATGAATACAAACAATGTAACAACGGTAACAATAATATTGATCATTCGATCACGATAAGATTCGAAGGTAAATATTTGATAGATGAAATAGGTATCATGATGAACATTATCATTTTGTGAATAAATTTAATCCAATATTCATTGACATTTATTGAAATCTGTTGCATCAAGTTGACTATAACACTATGACACCATGAGTGGCTGGTTTTTTGTCATGGTCATTCAATGTTGTTTTTCATGTTTGTTTGTTAATATGCTTATATATAAATGTTTTTTCATTGAATAAAATTGTGATGATTATTAAAATCTACAATTGGTAGCAGAGCGTGGTTACGATTGAACATCAACACGTCTCTTGTCTATTTTTCAATTTGTGTTTTTTAATTTTTTTTTTTCGCTCTTCAACATGTCGAATAATAAAGCCAAGAGTGATGGTGATCTTTCTGCAGTATTGCTCCAATTATCGAATGCGATAACGAACATGAATGCAGCGTCAATCAGAACACCAGTTGAGACAGAAACCAAAGTTACTGAAACATTTGTTTTCGGACAAGTGGTGAAGTATGATGGGAGTAATGTCAAAGCTTGGATAAGTACGGTTCGTTCAGCATTCAATGCTTGCGGAAAATCACACTTTCTTGAGAGAGAAATCCAACCGACGGAAGCTGAGTATGCTGAATATTGTCGGTACTTCGGTCTGATGATTTTCACGTTTGCTCCGAAAACAATCGAACTGATCCAACATTGTAAGTCTGTCTTTTCCATATGGACTTACATGGTGAGGTTTGAAAAAGATTCATTCGCATCTTCTGTTCGAAAATTCACCCAGATGTTGAATACATCTTATACTGGTGGTGAACTTAGACAGTGGATCGAGAAATTAAACGCTCGGTTTGAGGACCTCGAGTCCGAGTGGATTACTCTCAACGAAAGTTCACGTTGTGTCATCACAATTGCTTTACTTCCACGTCCGAAGTTTGATCGGTTGGCGGATCGCTTGGCATCCCGTGATAAGGTCACGATGAAAGATATCGTCAATGCGTTTGTGGAAGAAGACGAGAAGGCGAAAGCTGATTTATTGTCGAATAAATCAGTTGACATCTCGATGCCTCAGACGGCAAAAATGGCTACCACAACGAAGAAGTCTCAACGGAAATCGTTTCCTAAGCAGACTAATTTGAAGTGCTCGTATTGTCAAATGACTGGTCATACGGTGGATGACTGCAGAAAAAAATTCTGGGATGATAATCATTCATCATCAACTGCATCATCTAGTACCAATGCTTCATCGAGCAGCAGCAGCAATACTGAAAACAGTCAGCCTAGCAGAAGAATGGCTAAATCAGCTGTTCTCAAGCCTAGTTCATCGGAATTCACTAACATCGATTCCAATTCCTGGGTGTTGAATTGTAGTTCACCAACACATGGCACTGTTGATGAATCCAATCTCATCAATGTTCGATCTGAACATAATGTGTTTACTGATCCTGATGGTAGACCGATCGCGTCCAACAAAATTGGTGATGTCATTTTTCACCGTGATTCGAAACATCAGCTGATACTGAAGAATGTTGCTGTCGGAAAATTCCAATGTAATCTGATCTCAGTCCAGCAATTGTTGGCCGATGGTTTTCATGTCAATTTTGATACTGATTCTACCAATCCAGTTGCACACATCCGCAAGGATGATGTATCGATCACTGCCTACCAGAATTCGAATGGTTTGTGGATTTTCCACCAACGTCCCAAACTGATGTCGTTCAGTCTTCGGCAAAAACGCCTGGACCACTGTGGAAAGAGCACCAGTCAACAGGTCAACCATCGTTTTCCTCATGTCCAGGGGAGCAATGATCGATGTGACAATCATGTGTCTGCTCCATCATCAAAACAACGACCCAAGTCATGTGTGAATGATCAATCGTTTAATCATCTCCATATTGAACTCTGGGAATGTCCATATCCGACTTGTGGTGATTATCAGCTTGGTATGCTTATCGTTGATCATTATTCTCAGTTTTGCTTTAGCATTCCGTTGAAATCAAAATCTGACGCTACCAATGCTTTAATCCGATTCATCCGTCGACGACAAGCTCGGTATCGGAAATCCATTCGTCAAATATCAACCGTTAGTGGTGATCCCTTCGACAATGGTGTAATGCGTTTGTTTTGTTTACAAAATGACATTGATCACATGGTCAATCGCTCATCTCATTCACACAGTGTGTGTACTTCAGTTTGTCACGCTGTTTGTATGCTTGAATCGACCAACACGCCCCACCATCTTTGGGTTGAGACTATGGGAGCCGCCATATATTTGAATAATATATCGGTGAAGGATGGCGATACTTCCCCATATGAATTATTCTTTGGTCGTTCACCATCACAGTATCACTATCGATCGTCAGGTTGTGTCGTCAATCATCAAAAACCATCATCGAAGTGTTTATCAAATCGTATTTACCGTAATAGAAGTGTTGATCATTTGCCATCATCATCTTCATCATCATCATCATCTACATTCATTCGATCTGTCGTTAGTGATAGCGAATTGAATCGTATTGATTCCTTCAATTGTATTGATCGTCATGATCTTGGAAATAGTGAGTGGATTGCAGTTAATCGTAAATCTCGAAAAAAACAATCGTCGTATTATCATTCTCGGAAATGTCTCTAGAACATCAAGGCTGATGCATATTGCTTATTCATTTGTTTGCTCACCTTGTTTGTCTCTCATCTTTGTCATTTACTGTCGTCATACAAATCTTTAATGGTATTGTTTTTGTTTTCTAAACTCATTTCTTAAAAATTGTATCTTAGTGATCTTTAACGTGTCATAGTAAACAGGGGAGATTGTTGCATCAAGTTGACTATAACACTATGACACCATGAGTGGCTGGTTTTTTGTCATGGTCATTCAATGTTGTTTTTCATGTTTGTTTGTTAATATGCTTATATATAAATGTTTTTTCATTGAATAAAATTGTGATGATTATTAAAATCTACAAAATCATCATCAACCACCTACACACGACTTCCTACAAAATCTTAAAGTCTAATTATGAATTTCTTTCTCCCGCTGCTACTGAAAATGATACCGAAAAGTAAGTATGAAAAAGCACTAAATTAAACAGTCATTTATAGTCTAAATTTTCATTAGATCCATACCATCATCGACAGAATGGCCCATGGTCATCGTCATCATCATCAACGATAATGAACTTCATATCCATTTTTGGCTAATAATAGAGAAAAAAAAAATGCACAGGAAGCAAAATACATTTACAAAATGACGTATCATCGTCGAACTTTGAGAATTTCATTTATTGCTAAAAAAAATTTATCGCCTTTAATGGCGTTCACATAAAACTTGATTGTCAAATAACATGAAAATTTGTTCATTTTTTCTATTATTTAAATTCGATTATCCATAATAATGATAATAATCCCTGTTGTTGTTGGATAATGTTTCGGAATCGAGTATATTCAATCATATTCAACATTAATGATGATGATGAAAACTATGAAAAGAAAAATAAATAAAATAAAAAAAATTGAAAAAAAATCAATTCAAGCGTGTTCGGATCCTTAACCCATTCACGACCAAGCGTCACATATAAAATTTTCCACAATAGACCAGCGGCTCATATATGAGCCACAAAATCCTTTTTTTGTTTGGCTATAACTCAGTTTTATTCCGAATGTTTCATACTTTGTGCATTTGAAGAAGAATGCATCTGGGCCAACTGGTCTCTGTTGTTTTTGAGACAAGGTCATGTCAAATACAGACATATCATAAGTCAGTTGTTGAAATTTTTATAGAATATTAATTTGCTCCATGTTTGCTTCACATTATTTAAAAAAAATCAGAACGCAAAAAAAAATTGAATTTAAAATTTAAATTTCTTTTTTTCCTCTTTTAGAATTTTTGTAAAAAAAAGATCCGGCTCATATGTGAGCCATCTGGTCTATTTTGTCAAAGAGCTATCCATAGACCAGTGGCTCAATATCGGGAGGAAAATAACAAGAATTAAATCAGTTTAGAAATCTGATTCTATCTTCAACAAACTCATCGTATAAAAACAAAATGTCGAAACAAACATTAACTGTTTGTATTGAAATTTCTCCCGAACGCAAAAAAAAATTGAATTTAAATTTAAATTTCTTTTTTTCCTCTAGAATTTATCTAGCCAATGGCCACGAAAGATTTATATGGTCGATGAATTTTGTTTTCTTTAGAAATCTATTCTATCTTCAACAAACAAATATTCAACGATAAAAAAATCAGTGGAATCATCATCAGCATTGTTGTTGTTGCTTGATTTACAGATGTGTAGAATCGAATTCAAAATTATCGATGTGATTGACGAAACATTATGATCAATAATAATATGAATCTTGGCCCCCATACACGAATGTATTATAGAAAAATTAGCTTCATATACAAATCGACAACCATAAACAACAGCGATATAACAACGTCATACTTTTTTTATGAATGAATGAAATACTATGACAGCAAGAGATTTATTTCATTCATTCGAAAACAAAAAATTCTTATCACATGAACACAAAAATTGACAGATGAGATGAATTCAAGGATCATCATCATCACCCATTGACCATCATGATGATGATGATTATTCTAGAAAAATTGGGCGTTGAAATATGGCAACGTTTTTTTTTGTTTTGGTTTGACGTCAAAACATTTTGGGTGTTTTTTTTCTTTGTTCCGTAACAAATATCTTTTTTTTTCAACCCACCACTCCCTCAATGATTGTGACAATTTTTTTTTTTTTACTTTGATTTTAATTTTTTTCGCTGTTATCGCCAATCATTGGTTTCATTTTGCTGTGTGTGTGTGTGTGTGTTAATTTCACCACCACCAACAACAACAGCAACAACGATGAATATAAAGCATAAATAGCCGAAATCAATCAAGAAATATATAAACCACCCGAAACGGAAAACTAAAATATATTTGGACGGATAAATCATTTTTGTTGTTGTTTATCTCGAAAAAATATTATTATTATTATTATCATATTGTTGAATGAATTGAATTCATTCAACAACAACAACAACTCAACTAGATCATCTTCAATATATTCCTCTTTCCAATAACTGGAGTAGAGTGGTAGTATATCATCAACGTTTTTAATACGACTATTATTATATTCGATTTGAAATTATCATGATCATGATCATCATCATCAAAAAAAAAGAAAAAGAAAAATCAATAACTGATATGGATGAACAAAACAAAGAAATTTCATTCATTTTTACATCAACTTCGATAATGAAAAACAAAAAAAAAACAAAATTTTAATCATTATGGAAAGAAAAAATGAAATCAAAATCTTCATTCAAATATAATCATATCGAATCAATTCATTGTTCGAAATGATGCCCATCCTTTCGATGATGATGATGATGATTGATCCATGATAATTTTAGTGATTGATTTTTTAAACTCCCACGTTTCAAAATATATCCGTTATTATTATAAGCAAAAGAGTGCAAAAAATGTCCATATTTGAATCGGATACGATTGATTCCATAATTTCGAAAATTATGCTATATCTCAATGAAATCCTTGCCATACTTGGATTAATTCTTTTGCTAATTTTATTGGTTCGAATATCACTTTGGTTATTACATTGTAATCTATGTAATAAATCAGCAGATCATTCGGATCCAGAATCCATTATCATGGAATCCAGCAATAATGGTGGGAAATCAAAATCTTCGATCAATATTAAAGATGAGAATAATAAAGATAAGAAGAAATGTGAAAAAACAAAACGAAAACAAAAAGTGAATGAAGAAGAAACATCAGCATCGTCGCCACCACCACCTGTACCGAAACCAGATTTTCTTAAAGATGATGATCATTCTAATGAACAAGATTTGAATCATAAGAATGATTTACCATTAGAACCGGGTCAGCCTAAATTTCGTATTATATCCGAATCACAATTACCTGAACATGGTGATGGTCAAGATCCACAACATTCATTCGGAAATGAAAATGATCAACAAGCCGATATACAGGTAAGATGAGTGTTTTTTTTGCTTCCACAAAAAATATTGATTTAATTATTTTTTATTCATTCTCCCGTGAAGAAATCAGTAATCCAAAGCGAAGAAATTTCTCCGGATTCGAGTGAAACAGCCAACAATTCCGAGACGGTGATTGATCCGATAGTATCGGGTGTGTCAACAAAATTGATAATTAATGATGATAAAGATGATGGGAAAATCACTGAGCAACAACAACAGGTAACTTTCGAATTTCGACTACCAAATTCTTATAGCGTATCATCTCATTAGGAACCACATACATATGCACAAATAATACGACGACAAAATATTGTTGAAAATGATAAATCCAGCAATCAACAGCCGACAAATGATGATGGAAAAGAGGCAAAAGATGAAGAAAATGTTGTCGTAACTATTGATGAAAACACATCGGGAACGGTGGTGGCAAATGCCGGACAACAATCAGATTCAAATATTGAAATGCCTGTATCTGAATATGCTGTCGTTGATATTGAAATGATAAAACCACTAGAACAGAAACAACAACAACAAGCCGAAAAGGTAGAAATCCTAAATGAAATTGAGAAAAAAATGATTGTGACCGAACAGATTGAAACGGTGGAAATGAATTCGAATTCACCGGAAAAAGAACCGTCAGAACCTACAGAAGTTGATGAACCATTAACGGCGTCTATCCAATCGAAACGATTAGAATCACTGCCCGATGTGGAATCCGAACCACAAATCGTTAAACGCGTTCCAGCACATCGTTGTATCTGTCCATATTGTTCATCGAATAATAATCGAACATCATCAACAACAAGTCAACGATCATCAATGATTGATAGTGAAGAACGTGAAGTACTAAAACGATTGGATGAGACATTGGAAGAAATGGAACGTCTCAATGAATCATTGGCTCCATTATCAAGGCAACAGAATAATGAAGAGGATTACACAGATGAATTGGAAGCAGAATTGTTAAAAATTGCTCAGGAAATTCATGAACGAAAACAGAACCAACAAAGAAAACAAGAACTGATCATTGAGAATAAAGACGATAATCAACAGCCACAACAACAACAGGAACGAACAAATAATGTTAATGAATCGGAAAAATCAAACAACGATTATCTATTACAATCATCGGATAATAATAATGTTCGTATTTTGGAACCTAAACAACTGGATGCATATTCTACATTGATCAGGAATCGAATACGTGTATATGAACCGGAACATACATACCACCCTAGAATTGTGCCGAATTGGATATCGATGAAATTAAGACAGAAATTAAATCTTTCACAAATGACATCTTCACCACAATTATCATCATTATCATTAGATAAATTAAATCGTCCACAACTTCCACCAAAACCGATGATAATTGAAACAATTTTGAAAGAACAGTCTTCATTATCAATGAGTGATAATGTACAAACTAAACAAAAACCCGAACATAATCGAATAATCGATCGTCGTCGTGCATTCGCTGACAATGATGATGATGATAATGATAATGATAATGATGACGATCAAGAGCCACAATGCGCCATCTATGCAAAAGTAATTGATCAAATTAAACAGAGAGGAAATTTAAATTATCATAACCATAATAATCATTATACTAATAATCATCAAAATCATCAACCATTATTGGTACAACAGGAACAATGAAAAAAATAGAGAAAGAAAAAATTGTTGATGAATAGTGGAATCAATCAAATTGTTAATTGATTAATTTTTTTTATTGGTTAAAATTTTAAAATTAAATCGAGAAAAAAATTTACAACTTTAGAATTGCTCATTGAATTATTCATTGAAACCATTCAAAATCATGTGATTTATTCGAATGACGTTTGCGAATCTCTATATCATGAATCATCATCAACAATCGATGATGAGGATAATGACGCCTTTTACCTTGTTGTTGTACTTGATAAATATTTAAATAATTGTATAATTTGAATTTAATTTTTTTTTTATTTCTAAAATTATCCTCTTTCAATCATTTTGTTGATCACGATAATAGTAATGGTGGTGGTGGTGGTGGTGGTCTTGATCATTGATGCCTGTTTACGGTGGTGGTGGTGATGGTGAGAAATACGCTTACGTAGATCTATCGGATGATTGGACCGGTTATCGTTTGTTGTTGTTGTTGTTGATAATGACGAAGGCAAATGTAATTATATTTTATTATATTAAGATGATTGCAAGTTTTATTTATTTCTAAATTTGATTGATTCTTTCTATTTTTTTTTGGTCTAATCATTATCATCATTCAATAGAAAACGAACACAGTGACAACTTTACACAAACACACCTCGATTGATTGACAATTTGATTTGATTTTCTCATATTTGAAACCTGAAAAACATTGAAAAATGAAAAACTCTGGCATGATCATGTTATCATTAACATTGACCTTGATCGTAGCAACATCTATCAATCCATTCATGGTCAATGGTCAACTTTATAAGAAAACAGATAAAGGTTTCGATATTGATATTGGGTAAGTTTTTGATTTGTTATTTTGATGATATATCATCCAGTAATCGTTTTTGTTTGTTTGATTAATTGAATAGACCAATATTTCAGATGAAATATGATCGAAATGAAGGTAAATTCATCGATCTAAGTGCAGTACTTGGCCTAGTAAAATTTGGTTATGATAAAAAACCTGGTGATAGCAAAGCTAAAATCGACGTCGATGTATTCGGTCGTAGTAATCGTGATAAATCGGCTAAACCAAATCCTGATTATCTTTATGATATCGATCCGGACGATTTAAAAGATGTGCCCAAAGATATCTGAATGAGAAGAATCGTCTCTAGAAAAACAACAAAAACAGAATTGAAATCAAACACTTTCTCAATCCTTTACATCAATGAATAATAATAATAATAATATAATCACTCTGTAATCAATACTACTACTGATAAACATTCTAATGAAATGAAAAACGAATGACAAAAAAACCCAAATCAAATGATTGATTATTATGTAATGGCGATTGATTGACAGATGCCATCTCGCTGTCATCATCATCATTTCAATATTGAAGTTATTAACGTCGTACCATTTGTGTCATGATTGTTGTTGTTGTCATAAAATTATCAAATATTTAAAAATTATACTCGATGCTCAATACTCGATTGCAATCATAAATACCATGAACAAAACAAACCAAAAATTGGCGAGAATAAAAATTGATGAAAGTGAAATTTTCAAGTTAAATTTAAATTGATTGAAATTTTTTAGATAAAAGGAAAACAATTTTTTTGTGAATATTTAAATATTTGGGAAATTCCAGTTTCATTCAAAGAATTCAAGTTTATCAATTTATTCATTCTTTTTTTAGAAACTTTATATCAATCGATCCAATCGTTTTTTGTTTCTGAAGTTGACCAAGTGATACCCAGACCATCATACCATAAGATCATGGATTGACATTTAAATATTCTTTCAATGTTGACCATCATCATTTTAGTATTGATTTTATCTTTTGAAGTGAAAATGAATTCTACACAAATCTTTCGTCAAACATCGGATAGTTTCCATGTTGATGTTGGGTAATTAATTATTTTTGTTCTTTTTTTTCTGGTAAATCTCTGATAAATCAAAATGCATACATGCATATAGTGATTTTGTCAATCTAAATTATAGCGGTAGCCGTAGTGGCCGCGGCCGTGATATCGATCTACGAGCATTAAGTGGCCTTGTCAATTCCGACCTAGAAAGACGTGAAATAGGACGACGATAAAACATTAATGTCAATGAATTCAGTTTTGGTGGAAATCGTGATCATTCGTAATATTTCGAACAAATTAAAAAAAAAACAAAAAAAAAAGAAGAAATCATCAAATTTAAAATAGACAAAAATTATCAACAATCATTGATCGAATCCTTTTCATAAAAATATACTCAAAACAAAACAAAAAATCGATTCATTCAAAAAAGAAGAAAACGTTCGGCCTAGATTTTGTTCACAATTGCGAATGAAACATCTAAACAAATCGAAATCCAAAACTTGCAATTTGGATAAATAAATGTTTATGTTGATATAATTTTGGATATCAAAAAATAAAAATTGCGCGTTAGATTTTTTTTTTATTGATTGCAAACATTTAATGAAATAAAGATTTTAATCAATTTGCCAATAATGAGAACAAAAACAACAACAAATTTTTTTTCTGAAATCTCAATGCAATATTAGAGAAAGAAAAAACAGGAATGAAGCAAACCAAATTAAAAAAAAACTACATGATGAATGAATTATGGAACCTAAGAATGATATTGCGTTTGAGATATGTATTGTTTGTAGATGTAAATGTGGATGTGGATTGTTTCTGGATCATCGTCATCATTAACACCAATCAATTCCTTCATGAATTTCATTCACATGTGAATAAATTTGCTGTAGATATTTGCATTGTGTGAATGGAATACAACGTTGTCGTTGTTGATCATCATGACCGTAACCACTGGGTAGATAACCTTGTGGACATTGATTTAATCGTATTGGACATTGGCCACTTTTTTCCATAATCATATGACGATAAAATCGTCGATATTGATCTTTATTCGAGAATTGTATATGAAACGGTTGATTTGCCACACAATTATACAATGAACCGGTTTGACAATGATCCATTTGTTCGGCTAACATTTGGATCAATTTTTTGCACGTATGAGCATTGCGGCAAATTTGTTGACAAGCCCAATTAATTGGTTCAGGTTCGGGTTCGGGTTCTGGTGCTGGCCTTGGTGGACGATAATGTGGATCAAAACGATAATCTTCAAGAAATGCCCATGATTGATTGATGAAAACGATTGCTGTAAACAACAAAACAATCGATATGATCAGATTTGGATGCTGACGATTCATGATTGCACAAGATTCCAAAAAACAAATTCGTTTTAAACAAGAACAATGAGACAAACAAAAAAAAACCAAAGTAATTAATCAATCAATGAATTTGTTGATGACAAAATTGCAACTGATTTGAAATAATTTTTTGTTATTGGTCGAGGATCCGAATTTACTATTTTAATTTGAGCGTTGAACATCATATATCATCGATGCGATCGATTGCGTCCACTAAACAAAATAAACCATTAATAAATTTGATTTATAATATTTGGCCAACAAAATAAATGCGTATATGCAATTTGGTTTTTGATTCGCCTCATTTTCACGGCCAATTTACAATTCGATTGATTCCATTCGACGATGACGATTGTCCACATAATCATCATAAAGTTGATGATGATGATAAAACCATAATCACAGAAAACGTAATAGACAAACCGAAAAAAAATATGAAAGCGAAAATGTTTTGATTGATTGAAATGAATCATAATTGATTATTATAATCACAATCATAATATTTGAGATAAATAATAAAATGAATTTAAGCCTGAAATCGGCATTTTTTTTTTTTTTTTTTGTTAAATTTTTCTGATGAATTCCATTATCATCTTCATCATCAATTTATCTTGATCGATTGATTAAAATTATGAACAATTATATTATATTGCAATAAATAATTATCGAAAAAAAAATTCGTATCCGATTTCAATTTCATTCATTCATTCATTCATTTCACATCTACTGTGTTTGTTTTCGATTTTTCATCATTCGATTTGATTAAAATTTATAAACACACATATATATTACAGCTATCGTGTGGATATTTTTCCTGAGAATGAAAACAAAATTTAGACTTTATTGTTACGATTTTTTGGATTTGAAATTATCATTTAAAAAAAATTTATAAATTATAAATATTTCATGAATTTTCTACATTCGATTTTCAAAAAGGTTAGGCATTTGATTTGGATTCCAATTTCGTAGATGATAATGATCGAAAATAGCCGATAACTAATACAATCGATATTAATGTATAAAGAATGACCGGTGCTGTAAGCCATGAATTATTCAAAGCTAAAAATGAATGTAACCAATTCAATGATTTAATCAATGTAGGCCATGAACGATCACGACTAGCAATGTTTAATGCTGGTG
The DNA here is from genome assembly GCF_024713945.1 of Dermatophagoides farinae. NCBI lineage: Eukaryota > Metazoa > Arthropoda > Arachnida > Sarcoptiformes > Pyroglyphidae > Dermatophagoides > Dermatophagoides farinae. The sequence goes on along the minus strand of NC_134680.1, from coordinate 2,306,916 downwards.
CCATTTGTTTTTTTAATTCAACTAATTTTAATGCACTTTCCAATGTTTCTTTTGTTACCATTGGTAGATAGGCATGACGATTAGTTATTTTACGCCACCATGAACGATCTTTCCATGAATCTGAGAAACAGAAATTGAAAAAACAAATATGATAAATCAAAATTGTTAATTTCAAATTTGTCAATTATCATACCCGTATATTTATAAAGATAACGACTAATACGCAAAAACTTTGGAGGTTTATCAAACGGTAATCTTGTCGTATCTAATAGATTGAGTACATCCGATTCGCCAGTCAATATTCGATAACAAAGATTTAAAAGCCATGGATTATTCTGATAGCTATCCAATGCTGCAAACCACATTTGCCAATCTAATCTTGGTTGATGTGGTGCTATGTTTCATGAGAGCAGATTAGAAAAAAAATTGTTAATTGAAAACAAACAACATATGGTTATATGATTAGCACGTATAAACATCTTACCTAGAAACGTAGGTGCCCGATATAAATCAACAGGTTTATAACGGAAATAATATGGACGCCAATCACCGACACTGCCATCGGCTGCATTTGCATTATTCGATCCTTCAATAATCAATTCAGGACGACCACCATCACCGGTCATTGTACGAAATAAACCATATGATGATACAAGATGATAATGTTGAGCATTATGATACCAATGGCGAATTTCTATTGGAACTGACGATTTCATATGATAACCAGTTGTATCCAATTCGGCCAACGGTACGATGGATATCGCCAATATGGCAGCACAAATAATAATATAGAACATTGTCATCATCGAATGAATGATACGTCCAATGATTGATCCATATGAAAAACATTTATACAATGCAATCGATGCCATACATATGAATGATATGATTCCCAATACGATCGTGGCGGTCACCATTTGTATGACAAACAAATTGAATTGATCATAGGTAAAATTGACTTTGGTTGTTGGTCCGAGGAGTAGATCATTCCATCGAAACGTAACATCAAAATAATAGACTGTATAATAGGCTAAAATTCCGATGATTGCACCGAATAAACAGATTTCCATTGAATTTTTCCCCATAGTTGATTTCGATTGAATACCATGTTGTTGTCGACTTTGTCTAAACATATCATCATCCAGTAATGTCAAACATAATACCATGGTTAACAAATTAAAAAAGTTATAATTCCCACTTAAAGCGATAGCAATCTGTAGGAAAATCTGTGTGTAGAATGAGAATAATTTCAATGTTCGAAACGGTGTGAAGAACATGAATGGAACGGCAATTTCGATGACAAAATGTATGATAACAGCTAAATGAAGCCAATTCTGTGGTATATGATGAAAATACCAGGCTAATGATGTCGGCAACGGTTGAGATTCAAAATGTACATCTAATGATCGTAATGACCACCATAACGGGCAGCGCGCGCTGAACTTTACGATACCGGATGATAGCATAAATTTGAATAAAAGCCACTTGACAGTCCAAATCACCAATGGAGGATATGGACGAAAACGATTCCAAAATGAACGACTTCCATGTTGTGTACAACGTATCGAAACCAATACTGTTAATGCACCGCATTCCAATAAAAACGCATCCCATTGAAAGTAGAGAAATGTTTGACCAACCTTTTTTGAAAATTATCATTTAGTACAATTAACAAATTACAAAGAAAAAAATTTCACAGGAGAAAAAACTTACATTGACACACGAATAATAGAGTACAAATAGCAATAGATAAATGATGGGCGTACGAAATGAATTCGATAATAGCTGAATGAATGAAATCAATGATCCCGCTAGGCTAATCAATTCTAGCGATGATGTCAATGAAAGGCCTTGAGTAGACGCCAAATACCATACTAATGATGGTGCCGCACGATTAATCGAATCCAATGATACAGTTTCATTCGGATCAACATATTTTACGGCAAAATATCGCAATGGCAATACACCTTTATTACCGTAAAGGCCACGAACTTGCATGTAGAACGAGACGAATGCAAACATATAAATTGCTGATATTGACCAAATGAAATAATTCTGTATGGGAGAAATCCATTCATCATGATAATCAATCTTTATGTCGTCTATTTCGCCAGAAATGTCACATTTTTCGATTGTAGAGCTAGATGAATTCGATTTGAATTCACTTTTTGGTGATCGATTTTTAGGTGAATTTTTCACTCTAATTTGTGCAACATTATGACCATTGGATGATTCATCATCTTCACTTATCAAATTTTCTTTCATCGGAGAATTTATTGTTGATCCCAAATCACCACCATCACTGGTTACTTTTTTCTTTTTTTTCTTCGATTTTTGATCATCATTATTTTTTGTTACTGGACTTTTAACAGCCACTGGTATTTTTGATTTAGCCATCGTTGTCTTTCTTAAATCGATGAGTATCAATAAAAAAAATTGAATCAAGCAGCTCGATCAATAACCATTAAGAATGAATGGCTTCAAAATTGGAATCAAATTAAAATCAATCAAAAATTGCCAAATAAGCCGGTTGTCTTTATATTTTCATCCATCAATCTCGATGCATGATTTGGATGAAAGAAAAGCCCAAACTGGTTTATTTTTTCACTATTACCGAAAAGTTTACTAATAATGGAATGCAAATTTATTTCCGAAAAGTATTCCAAAGAAAAATTTTAAAAATTTTAATTGAAAAATATTTCATGATATGATAAAAATAAATTTTTCTTTTTAAAATAGATCAATTTCGAAATTGTTTGATTGTGTATTGATGATCACAAGTCAATCCTGGTATCATTATATTCAATGATTGTTTCCGATTATGAATTGATTGTTGAATTTTTTCCGTTCGTCGTCGAAGATTGAAATCTTTACGTTGATAATAAAGCAATGCAAATGCAATCGAGTGATAGATGATTATGTTGATTATGATACGTAATATACATTCATAATAATATTCATCATGTTTTATGCCCAATTTATATAGAATGACTTGAATTTCACGTGGACCACAACGACCAAAACCATATTGTAACATAACGGATGCTTCGGTAAGATAACGAATCGGATTAAATCGTATAAATGGTTGATAAATTGTTAATGATTTCGAATATGGCGACAATATGACCATTATCGATATGAGAAATAAACTTGGCAATGATATACATAGATAGGTAAGATTGAAACCGAAAAGAATTCCACAAATATAACCAAGACCTTGTGATGCAATAGCCGCCAATATACAAACAAACATTAATGAATAAAACATCCCTGGTCGTATTGGATCATAGATATCTGTGATATAGTAATGCAGGAATACAATGGGTAAAATGATGATCACATGCGATGACCAACGAACCAGATAAACAATGCCCGTACTATACCAACCTAATAAAATAATTAAAAGATTAATTATTAGAATCTGATTGATTTTATGCATTATACTTACCATTACGATGTTCATTGATCATATATTTCAATTCAAAATAATACAATAATGCACTAATACTGATTGGATAGAAAATCATTACACTATAAATGTAATAACTATAACGATAATTTAAAATTAATTCCACTTTTTCCTCTTTCGAACGATTACATGTTTCAATGAAATCCTCATCAAAACTAATACAGCCATCACGTTCAGCAATTTTGGGATTCAATAGTAAACGATAATTGAGACTAACTACCAAAGAAACTGCATAGAAAAACAATAATACTGTCCATAGATAATTACGATAAAAATGATATTGTCGTTGAAGGAGGATACCAATGGAATTTAATGAAAAACGCGTACGATTTACTGATAATCCCTCCGGAACCAATTGTGTATTATCGAATAATGTTTTTTCATCATTAGTTATTGCTTCATTGGTTGCTTGTACCAAACGTTTAACTTGTTGATCACGATGATTTAGACAAGAATATCGCATCATTTCTTCAATGGGAAAATCAACAGAAGAAGCTCCAACTAATCGAACATGTTGATGAATCCGATCAGGTGTCCCAGAATAGATACATACACCACCACGTGCAAGTAAATAAACGTGATCAAACATCATCAATATATCGGTATTTGGTTGATGAATAGCAACGACAAGTGTTATATTATGACGATGACTCATACGCCTTAAACATGATACAAGTATTTCAGCTGAATTTGAATCCAAACCACTTGTTGGTTCATCAATACAGATAAAATTTGGCATTCTTTTAGAGGTTAATTCCAATGCTAATGCAATACGTTTACGTTCACCACCCGAACATTTTGTTACTAATGTATTGGCTATATAAACAATGTCCAATTCATTTAACATTGTCATTGCCATTTTTTCATGATCAACATTAGTATCATTAATATTTTTCAATCGAGATGAATATATTAGACTTTGTTTAGCTGTTAATCCTGGCAAAAGATGACCGGAAATCTCTTGTGTTATGAAACAAGTTCGTATTGGTGTATATTTACTAAGATAAAATTGGCTTTCCAAACTTAAACGTGTTTTATTCTGGCCATTCAATATACGTAATAAGGATGTCTTACCAGCACCCGATGTACCCATCAATGCATTCAATGTACCGAAACGAAATTGTCCATTAAGATTTCTTAAAATTAATTCTGATGAATCTGGATGGAAGGTTTTAATAGATCGTATTCCATATAGAGAATCTGTTGTAAATAAACTTAATGAACGCCAACCAATAATGAATTTATCTTGACAGAATTTTTCAAATTCAATTTCTTTTTTCGTTTTTATTCGTTGTTGATTATTGTTATTATTCACATCAATTATGGTATGTGATTTTGAATAATTTTGTCTGGATTCGGCATCGAAATCAATTGGTTCAATATGATTCAAATTATATGAACGTTTAAATGAATGATTAAATATGGTCCATTGTTGAAATCTTATAACAAAACCAATCATTGTCATTAAACGAATTACGATAGAAATAACCAATAATTGTATGACATCGGTAAATATTTGTTCCGGTTGAACATTATAATCGAGTAGAACGGTTGAAATTTCTGTGGACGGATCACAACGATCAAGATCATAGAATGAATATAATAGGCCATGTGTAATAAATTTGCTTGCAAACAATTGTGCCAACATTCGAGTGAATGGTAGATAAAGATAATCAGCCATAAACATATAACCATCATAAGAATTGATTATAAAATAAATCGATATGCTTCCTATAATAGATGCTTCAATTGGTCCATTATTAATCACACAACTAATCCCATGTCCAAGTGATTGTATATAGAATGCAAAAAGACAGAAAAACAATGTAAAATGACCAAAACGATTCCAATTAAAATGACCATTATCAACATAATTATGATCGACAAGACAATAAACCATCGTAATTGTCAACAAGGTTAGTATAGCCAATTCTAATAACCGTATCAATGTAATTGAACAATAAAACACACCAATACTATACCAGCCTATGAATAATACACAAGAAAAAAGATTGATTCGTATAAATCAATTAATTAATTTTACTTTACCATTACGATGTTCATTATTGATGACTTTGATTAATTCACCAAATGCAATTGAACTAAGTGAAATCAATATATAACCGAAAAATGCAATGGCAAAACTTTGATAATGCATATATGAATCGATCAAAAAATCATCATTAACTCGTTGTGGACATGTACGATTCAGCCAGATTTGATCATGATCAAAAATTGATGTACATACATTTGGTTCAACCATTTTCGGATCAAACATTGTTGAATGAATATAGAATAGAGTGATGAATATTAGGATTGTACAGATGCGAGCCTTAATTTGTTTGATAAAAATTAGATAAAACATTCGAATCAATTGGTATATGAAATCTTTGAAATTGAATGATTTATATTGAATTGAAAGGCCATTATCGAGAAATTGCATACGATCGATCCATGGTTGTAGTAATTCATTTTCGTTTTTCAAACATTTCGTAGCTAATTTACGTACATTATCATCATCGATACCTTTACAAGCGATGCGCATATATTCTTCAATCGGTGATCGGTGATTATTATTGTCATCTATTTCATCATCATTATTCTTGTCCAATTGTTTACGAAGATTTGAACGTAATAATTTTGGTGCACCAGAATAGATACATACACCATCACGTGCAAGAATGTAGATTTTATCGAATAAATTCATCATATCCGAATTTGGTGCATGAATGGTTGCAAGAATTGTTAATCGATACTGATTTTGATGATTATCGACAAGATTACGAAGACAACGCATCATAAGTAATGCAGCATGGCTATCTAAACCGGTAGTAGGTTCATCGACAAACAAAAATGATGGCATACGAATGGACATTAATTCCTGTGCAATGGCAATACGTTTCTGTTCACCACCACTACAATGATCAAAACGACGATTAAGAATAGATTTATCCAGAAGAAGATTCACAAGAATCTTTCCAATATGTTCATTTATTAATGTTTGTTGTCGTGATGATGATGAATTTTTAAGACGAAATGCATATCGTAAAATTTCACCAACAGTCATAATACCGATAATTGTTTCATGAACATGTTGTTCAACGAATCGTATGATTGGCCTTTCATTGACATATTGTCGATTCAGATATAATTCAGTATTGATGCTAAGACCAGATCTTAGTGTACCATTCAAACAATTCAATAATGTACTTTTACCAGCACCACTAGGACCGAGAAAACCATTTAATGTATTGAATAAAAGATGGCCATTCAAACGTTTTAAAATCACTTTTCCGGTGAAGATATTTTTTAAACCAAATGGATAAGCTTCATAATGAAGATTTCTCCATGCAATAGATACCATATTTTCTGTTTCTTTTTCGTCGGATACATTCTTATCATTAGGGCCAATTTCAATCGATTTAATCATCTTTTTAAAAATGAAATTGAATTCAAAAAATAACAACAACAACAACAAACAAAAATTGAATATCCTATGCACCGACAAACACAAACAACAAACTAAAAAGTTGATAAAATTAATGTGTTATTTAAAACCAGAGGAAAAAAACCAATAAATGGCCAAAATTGAAAAGAAAAATTAAATTTATATAATAAATTTTTTTTTTCTGATCGCACCCTTGTTCACATCATGACTATATCACATTGATAAAATCGTTATGAATGATGATAATATGTGCATAAATTTCTTACGAATTAACTTGATAAATCAAAACAATGATGAAATATATTTAAAAAAAAAAATAGAAAGAGGTGTTGTTATTATTGTCCTTGTACGATATGCAGAACAAGAAACACAGATGCAAATAAAAATGAACATGTGTATTCAATAAATTCCAAAAAGATTTATGACAATTTTATAATAAAAAAAATTCAAATGAATAAATAAATTTACGATGAAACATTGGGTGATGGGAACGGAAGAGTGAATTCAGCAAACCGCCAAGAGAACAGACAAAAATAAAATTTATATAAATTTTTCTAATTGATTCCATAGATAATGATTAACGAATTCTCCAGAAACAAATATGATAATTTCTCTCTCTCTCTCTCTCTCTCTCTCTCTCTCTCTCTCTCTCTCTCTCTCTCTCTCTCTCTCTCTCTCTCTCTCTCTCTCTCTCTCTCTCTCTCTCTCTCTCTCTCTCTCTCTCTCTCTCTCTCTCTCTCTCTCTCTCTCTCTCTCTCTCTCTCTCTCTCTCTCTCTCTCTCTCTCTCTCTCTCTCTCTCTCTCTCTCTCTCTCTCTCTCTCTCTCTCTCTCTCTCTCTCTCTCTCTCTCTCTCTCTTTATTTTTCAATCAAACATATCATTTAATCATAGATTTATTTATATGGAAAAATTACCATCATTATTAATTGTCAACTTTTTTTCTGTTGTTCGTACGGTTTTCCATCGATTGCATATTTGTGATTTGGAAAAAACTTTAATGAAAAAATTGTTATTACCAATCGAATAGCAGTTTTTTTTAAATTATAATTATAATATATATAAATAATCATTAAGGAGAAAAAAAATTACAATTTATTGTTCGATGGCAATTTACATCAAACAACGCAAACACAGACAGGATGCAACCAGTGAAAGACCTATGGTTTGACATAATAAATTATCAAACAAAATGAAAAATTGTTCGCTAATGTGTCATCATTGGCCAATATCATTTCGAATTTCAATACAACGATAATGACTATAATCATAATGACCATGATGATCATCGTCATAGTTTAAATCCAAATTGAAAAGGTGATTTTATTATCTTGTAATGTCTTCTTCAAATACATTTACAACCACAATCTGTTTTTTATCTTTGAATCTAAAAAATTAACATTGCCAAAGCTGCTGATTTGACATACATACAAAATACACTTAACAGTTACAAGTGTTTCCAATCATCGTCATAGTTTAAATCCAAATTGAAAAGGTGATTTTATTATCTTGTAATGTCTTCTTCAAATACATTTACAACCACAATCTGTTTTTTATCTTTGAATCTAAAAAATTAACATTGCCAAAGCTGCTGATTTGACATACATACAAAATACACTTAACAGTTACAAGTGTTTCCAATCAGAATGTCATATGTTTTAAGTATTAATTAATAATAATCAAGGGCATCAAAAATATTTTAAACATAAAAAGGAACAAAAGAGAATCAAAAAAGAAAAATTTAATCATCTTCAGAAAAATTTTTCAAAAAAAAGGAAATTTTTTTCATGGTTAAAGGATGAACGGGAATTTTTTTTTGCAGTAATATGTAGGAAATAGAATGAAAAAAGTACGACCTTCTAGCAGAAAGTTGTTTCGTGATTCAAAGATGATGATAATGATCTAATGCTATCTATCTATCTATCTAAATTAGAGCTAAAAAAAATTTGATTAGTAATTGTGTGGGATATGAAATCATAGGATTGTTATCAATGTATGTGTGCGAAAAGTTCATGTTATCATGTGGATTGTGTACGGAAGGGATTGATCGATATAAAGATTGAAATACAAAAATTAGAAAAAAATGTTGTTTTGAGATTAATAGGACGTTGGCATCTTATATTAAATCCTTATCCATCATCTGATGATAATGATCTATATGTGTGTGATTAAACTATGAAAATGACAAATATGATGATGGTGTGTGAATGTTTGTTTTGGTGACAATGATAATGGTTGATGATCATAATTTTCAATCACAACACACATACACGATCAATGGCGGTGATACTTTTTAAAGATGGTCATCTGTTATGAAAAAAAACAAAAAGAAAACAATTAATTTAGATTATGAACAATTATGAATTTTAAGAAATTCATTTATATCAGATAGATAGAATTGGAAATGTAAACAAAGCAATAATTTTTTTAAGAAAAAATGGGATAAATTATTAAAATCAATCAAATAGGAAAAGAGATTGGAAATTAAAAAAAAATGCGTGAATTTTTCCATGAAAGAAAAATACCTCAATCAATAAAAGAAAATTTGAATTGAGAGACAGGGCAAACGAAAAAAATTGTAATAATCAAAATGAAAAGAACATCCACAAATTCGAATATATTTGATTGACATTTTGTATATTTTTTTTTTTTGAATGGTTAAATGATTTTTTTTTGTTTTGTTTTGATTTCTTTTCAATACACACCATAACGATCGGATAACGGCGATTTCGGTATTGGTGAACGTGATCGTGATCTTGATGGTGGTGTTCGTGGCCTGCCACGAACAATCGGTGATGGTGAACGGCTTCGACTTCTATTTGAAAAATTGTTGTCGGTCGATGAATGTGGTTTGATTTTTGAAAATCGATGATAATTAATAAGATGAAAGAAGATAAAATAAGATGATTATTATTAGAATAAATATGATTATCATTTTAAAAACAAAAGCAATAAATTTGCTTTTTTCTATAATAAACAATATCACACCCACACATAGAGTCACACACACTTACAGAAACGAAGTTAAGTCAACAATAAAAAAAAATGGCTGGCTTGAAGACAAGCTGGAAAATAATGGCTGATGACCATAGATGAATGAATGAATAAATGATAATATTATCAGACCTAACAAGCTGAGCTGAGATGATTATATATATTTTTTCTACAAGGTTGATTGATGTAAACAATTTCAGGGATGAAAAAAATGACCTATCCCCTCTTATCCTATTTTAGATGACCAAAAAAAAGTAACCTAACCAACTAAAATAGATGGGCTGTCTTGCTCAGTTGAGGGTCGACTGATGCTGATTGCCGTCGACAGTTGACAGGGAGAGAGATGAAATGAATGAAACCCAATGTGAATATTAAATTCAAAAAAAAAAAAAAAAAAATTATGGTGGTGTGTATGTTGGTTGAAATTTTATTAAATTATTTAAAAAATAATACTTCTTAAAAATATGGATTCTCAAGAAGAAATGGTTGCTTTTAAGATGAGCTGAGCTGCTTTTTAGTTGTTGTTGTTGCTGTATTGTTGAATTTCTTTTCTCTAAAAAAAAATCTTTAAATTTTTATTTCTAGCTGATGCAGCAGATGTTGATCAAAAAGGGATGATGAGGATGATGAAATAATCTCGAAAAAAAAACTGTGATGATTTCAATGATGATGATGATGATGTAATTTTTATAATGATGAATAATTTGTTTTTTTATATATATTTGAAATGAATCAAAAGCGTTTGTTGACCATTTGAAAATTGTTGTCTTTTTTCATTCTGTTGAATAATTGTCGCTTTAACTGTTGTGGTCGCTGTTTTTTTTTTTTTTTTTTTTGATCAAAGGTTGTATTGTGTGTTGGATCTGTAAAATCTGATCATCATCATTTACCATCATCACCACAGCAAACATTTCCATCATCATCATGAATGAATTTATTTTTCATTATCATCATTTTTGCATTTTTTGTTTAAATATATAAAGATCGCAAAGCCAAATCTTGGACTTGGGTTTATTATTCGTTTCTCATTTAAAATTCCAAATTTCAAAGGAATATCGAGAAAGATATTATGAATATAAAAAAAATCAGAAAATTAGCTCAAACATCATTATCAGTATTCATCATATATAATCATAATATAAATGGATACACACCACCCGTTATGTTGATTATTTTATAGATCAAATTCCGGCTCAAAATCATCGAAAGAAGAGCCATTACCATAATCATCATGATCATTCATGAATCAATCAAAAATTTGATCGATTGTGGTAAAAATTTTTTTTACCAGAACAAAGATATAATGATTATCATTGTTGAATGGTAATAATTTTTCATCAAATGAAATGAACAAAATACTTACCGTGAATAACCACGGCCACGATGAGCATATCGATCATCATAACGGCCACCAGCTGGACCATTAGGTGGTGGACCACGATCAGGCATACCACGTCCATATGGATCACCACGTGGTCGTCTTGGTGATCCATCACGTGGACCACCAGGCCCACCATAACCCCCTCCACGTGGACCACCAGGTCCATCACGCATACGAAAACCACGTTTTTCATGACGTGATTTACCAGTTGACAATTCTACACGTACACGGCGATTACAGATCAATCTGGAATTTATTTATTTTTTTGGGAGAAATCAAAATTGATTAATTAATTTAAGGTTTTCATAAGTTATCAAAAATATCGCTTACTTTCCATCCAAAGCACGGACAGCATCACGTGCATCACGAGCATCCTGAAACATGACGAATGCAAAACCCGGTGGATTACGGGCAACCCAAACTTCACGTAATGGGCCATAATAACCGAATGCATCTTCAAGTTCATGTCTATTACCGCTGTTACCTAATTCACCAACATATACTTTACAATCCAATGGAACGGATTCACGTCGTCCCATCATTTTTTTTCTGTTTTATTTGTTAATCAGATTAACGAAAAAAAATCGATTAAATGATGATGATGTTTTTGTTTTATTTTTGTCGATTTTCAATCCTTGAAAAAAAAATGAAATTGAAATGTGGAAAATTCAAAATATTTTAATGGATTAACACAACATTCAACGAATCGAATGACATGAGCACGAACGTAACGAACACAAACAATGAAATAAAGAAACGAACAAAAGCTTTTCGTGAGCACAACACACACACACACATCTCGGTGAAAAATGTCAGCGCCACCTTGTTTTTCGGCTCAAATTAGAAATATCCAGTTTATATAGTGTAAGTAACTGTAAAGTTCGATATATTCGAATTGAAACTGGATTTGATGATATTTTCTTTGGAACAGAAAATTTTTGTTTTGATCACCAAACATGCAAACCATACGAACATCGTTACAATGTCGTTCATCATCACTAGATATTCGTCAAGATAATCTTTGTCAACTTGAACAAGAATTCAATCAATATGATCGAAATTTGACCACAATCACTCAACAAAATCGATTGTCAATATTGTCGGTATGTATTGAATTTTTAACAAAAAAAAAAATTAATTCATTTTCTATTACTGATTAAATAGATGTTGAAAACTTTGAAAATATTTTTGGATCGATTGGATAATGTTAAATTACGATTACAACAATTACGGCAACGATTAATTCAATGTCAATCGTGTTTTCAATTTGATAATGATCACATTAGCCAATTATGGATCAAACTTATCGAAGAACGTTCCTTATTACATCTTTTAAATGAATGAACAATTTTGTTACAATTATTCGAATTCGAAAATGTTTTTTGTTTCAATAATAATAATGAGATTGTTTTTTAATATAAATATATGATACACGTATTTTATTAAAGAATCATCATGATTCAATCAAAATTCATCAACACCAAATATTTTAATCAATTTTTCACGTACAATTGGCACTAATTGATCATACCATTTCCATGCTGTTCGATCATTTACAGTACACTCATGAAGAATTTGTTCAATTGTTTTATTCATCATACACGTTTTTTCTGGTTGTCGATTTGGCCGATAATGCATTAACATTGATTCATTGTGATCATCCAATTGTATACCATTACAATTATGATGAAAACCGGTACGATTCAAACAACGAATTGGAAAATGTGTATGCAATGCATAAACTTTATCTGTACGATGAAAACATTTAGTATTTGTACCATCTTGAAATGGTTGTGCACGATATGTATGACGCATTAGATGCATATATGATGGTATTGTTTCACCATTCCGTTCATTTTCTTCATACATTTCATAAACATAAGAATGTTTATGTGAATAGAATGCATATTGTTGTTGCTGTTGATCGGACGAAATTCGATGCTCAATCTGATTGAATACATCATACCAATTTTTTAATTGTTTTTGTGGCATCAATATTTCATCAACATCGAATAATCCAATATATTTATGACGATACATATTACGATAGAAACATTCATTTTGTTCCAACATTTCTTGTGGCCAAAATTTTCCACCCAATTGTTCATAATAATATTGATACATTGATTCAATGTTTGGTTGCCAACCCGGAAATGTTAATCGTCGCCATTCGATTAGACCCTTGGTAAAATATCGATGGTGGTTGAATTAAAAATTTTGAAAAAAAAAATTATTTTTTTACCTCATAAGCATAATGTCGCAAAACACGATAAACCGATTCGGTTGCATCATAAACATAGAAATAGATTTTCGATGCACCCAACAATCGTATCATTTCTAGCCATTCGACTAATCGTACACTAAAATCATATGTTCGATAACGAAATGCATGTACACAAACACCGATTGTGAAATTTTGATTTTGTCGTCGATTTTCATCATTGATTATTAGATCACTTGTATAATTTCGATGAATAACACGTACAACATTTTCAATTGACGATGATTCAACATCATCACAGCTGGACATAGGTTTCGATGTTAATGTTATGGCACGTGGAACTATCATTTTTAATGAATCTGGTATTTGACAAGTAATAATTTGTGGTCCATAAACAGTAGGTTTAACACCAAAATCCCAATATTCAGGCCAAATTGTATACACTTCGGTTATATTACCAATAACTGGTGCCTTTTGATCATCGAACCAAAGTAAACACCTGTAACATTTTTATCAAAATTAAATTTTTTTTTTAAATTTAACTAAATCCACAAATGAAAATTCACTCACCCAAATTTCAATCTTTCAACAACAACCTGTTGATCACATGCAGTGAGAATTTTCACTTCCGATCGTCCTGATCGATTATCATAATATGCATTGTAAATGTATATTATAAATGGTTCACGTGCTTCCAATGGATTTGAAGTTGTTATATTCGAATCGATGGTAGGTGATAAAATTGTTTGCCAATAACTATTCATCTGTTTAATTTGATGTATAGGTTTCAATGAAATATTATCACAGTATTTAACTAGTGGTAATTTTCGATTTGACCATCGTTTTTGGCCATCTTGTTGCCATTCATATGTATACAAAGCAGCCAAATTGGATGCCGATTCAATCAATGATAATGTTGTCATTTTATCCAATGCTTTTCGTTCGGGTAGAATCCGTTTGAGAATCATATCTATTTTATAATCTTCATCATCATCATCTTTAGAATCTTTATCCATTTCAGTATTATTGTTAATTTTTTCATCATTTTTATGAATAAATTCTTTATCATTATTGAATGGAATTTTAATTGAAAAATTAAATCGTTTCATAAAGTAATTGTCATCATTATTCAACACAAGAATATAAGATTCGAATATAATGATGAATAAAAATATAAATAGAAAAAATTTCGTTGGATTCATTATGATTTTCCAAAAGGATAATGTAAAACATTGTGATATATAACAGAATGTTGATAATGATGGCGGATGTTTTCGATCCATACCATCAACGTCAAAGATAATATCATCAACATCACCACCATCAATATCATCATTAGAATTATTTAATAATTTAGAATATTCTACATTTATGGATTGTTCCATATTTTTTGTTGTTGTTGTTGCAAATGAATACAAAGAAAAAAAAATAATGGAACAAATCAATGCGAGGTAGTGCTATGTAGACATCTTTTGTTGATTAATGTTGTAGTTTTAATGTACAATCATCAATGATGATGATGATGATCAATTGATAAAGAAAATCTCAATAACTAATAGGTTTTTTTTTTCGTTGTAATCCAAAATCCAGGTATATTTTTGATACAAATTAATTATTTTGCACATGGCAATTTTGACAGAAACATTACGAAAAAAAACAAACCGGATCAATTCAATATTGTTGATAATGGCCATAGTTACCAATTATCATTATCATCATCATTATTATTATTGGTAAAACAATGGTGATAGGGCCATAATTTTGTTTCATTTATGAGTGATATTTTTTTGAACTAGGTTATCAGATACCATGTGTGTGTGTGTGTGTATCGGATATTTTATCAATATTATTGCCATCGTTTCGATGTCGTTTATGTGATATTTCCGGGTGAAAAAATTTTTCTTTGTCAAAACAATCAATACCATTGATGATAGATGGCGATACTTTACTTATTATTTTAAAAAATTTAAAGAAAGTTTTAATTTAAAAATTCTTAAAATCATTAACCGGCTTAAATTTTGATTTACCTGTTATGTTGAATACAAAATAATTGTCTTTTTAGTTTTCATTGTCTTTGTTCATTTGATTAAAAGCAAATCCTTTTTTATTCGGAGTATGTTTCTCTCTCTCTGTGTGTGTATTTGTGTCGTAATGTGCATTGTATACCAAACATATCGATTATCGATAGATCTTTTTGGAACAAACAAGATAAATTAGCTTGCAATAAGTTTTTTTTCAGACGTTCTAACGTGATAGAAACAAAAAAAAACACTTCAATACAATGTCTGGGCAATGATCCGGAAATTTTTTTTTTTTAACAAAACAAATTGGCATCCAACAATAACAACAACAACAACAACAACAACAATATTGACAACAACAACAACAAAATGATCTTTTGTTTTGATTTAAATCGAATCGATTTGAATCCCATCATTTTTTGAACATCTTCTTCGAAGAAAGAAAAAAAAACCATTATTGAAAATTATTATCCTATAATCATCACCTTCAAAATATGATTAATCAATCATCATTTTCCATAATTTTTAAATGAAAAAAAACACGTTTCGATTAAACATAAATCATTGAAATCCTATGAATCAATATATGAATGATGAAAATTGAAATTGTTCAATCGAATTAAAATGGACAATGTAATTGTGATGATTGGGAAAACATGTAATTGTGATGACAATAAATTGTAAGATTTCTTTTTGTCCAAAAAAAAAATCCTTAAATATTCTTTTTTCTTTTGTTGAATGTACAAAAAAAAAATTTTTTTTTTTTTGAATTTTTCAACAAAAAATGAAATAACTATAAAACGTTATAATAAATGTATTGCACACGCGTCTACACGTGCCATGAAAAAATTCAAAAGAAAAACAATTGAATTCAAAGAATTCAGATGGTTTTTCAACAATCATTTGAAAGAATGAATGAAAAAAAAATAGTTTGACCCCAATAAAATCAAAATACCCGTAAATTCAAATCTCAGCACAATCATCATCATCATCATCATCATCATCACTGTCAACGATTTGTCGACAAAATCGACATAGTAATTCAATTGTTCATTTTATTTTGGATCGATCAATCAATCATCATGAGCATCCTTCAACCAATGTTTGTTGTTGAAACAAAAAAAAAGTCATCGTTATTTAAATGTTGAGGTTTGAGGTCGATGGTTATATGTATACATGTGTAGGCGTTAGCCATTGTAATGTGTGTGTGTGTGTGTGTGTGATGTGTTTGATTGTGATTCATAATTCGTTTCAAGCAATGGGGATGATGATGATGATGATGAACGACAACTTTTTTCTATCTCTAAAAAAGCCTTGATGTGAGCTTTCGTTGTTGATGATGATTTGTTTGTTCTTCACACAAGTGTCGCAAATTTATTTGTTCCATGTGTTTTTTTTTTTTTTTTTTTTTTTTTTTTTTTTTTTTTGGTTAGTTCGAATAATGTTGATGAATGAGGCAAAATGTTTTTTTTTCGATTTGAATTTTTTTCGCATCAAAATGTCCAACCGTGAAACGAAATTTGTTCAATTTGGATTCATCAAAATTAAAAAATGATTTTTATGTTCGATATCTTTTCTACTTATTTCATTCATTTCCATTTTTTTTTTTTTTTGAAATGTAGATAATGGAATTTTTCGATTAAAAAAAACTTTTTCTCTTGTTTTGTTTATTTTGAAAATTTGAAAAATGAAATCTTTCTGCTGAATTCAACGGGCAATTCCGTATATCAAATCTGTTGATATTGATACTTTCACGGAAATTTAATTAAAAATTTTATCAAAAGAGGGAAAATTACCGAAGAAAGAAATTAAAAAAAATAATAATAAGCAACCCACAAAATTGTATAATATGGGGTGGGATCAGGGCCGGCCCAGGCGCCTGTGCAGACTGTGCACCGCACAAGGCCTCGCGCTACTGAAGGCCTCGCGCTGCCTCCGGCAGCGCGGTTCCGGAAACAGCTCGCAGTCCCAAAAGCTTCGCAGTCCCAAAAGCCTCGCAGTTCCAAGAGCCTCGTAGTACTAAGAGCCTCGCAGTTCCAAGAGCCTCGTAGTACTAAGAGCCTCGCGGTTCCAAAAGCCTCGCGGTTCCAAAAGCCTCGCGGTTCCGAATTTCGGATGATTTAATAAAATGAAAATGTTTTTTGTTTTGATACATTTGAATATTATGGTAATCCTGAATCAAAAACATGTACTTCATCTAGTCAAATATCTATTAATAGTTGTGCGAATTGTTTGTAGTGGAACCAATATAGGAAAAATAAATAAACAAACAATGTCGATGGCTAAATATCTAACCTAGTAAGTGATAAATGATCAAAGAAAAATGAATAATGAATGCATTGCCTGACTTCTTTAAGATGGATTTATCAATAATTCCAAATTAAACCGATTTTCAATGGATCATGGATCATTTATCCCAAAAATTTGGTGACGAATAGGGTATGCACAATCCCGTTTGTTCACCAGTCGCCTCATAATTTAAATTCTTGTCTAAAATTCTAAAATCACAAATCAAAAAATTGACTGATTGATTGATTATTTAAATTGGAGAAACAATTAAATGAAAAAAATGTTGTGTCGACAAATTTCCAACAATCAACATCATAAGCGATTCCAGAAAAAAGAAGTACAGTTGATTCTGTTGAATCAATATTCAAACAATTGGAATATATAAAACAACTTTCAGAAGAAATACTGGAAATCTTAGAAAAAGATTATTCGTTGGCGAAGCAAAAATATCCAAAGGATGATGATCCTTTTAAAGCTGAAAGCCAAAGAGAGATAAATGAAATGACCAGTTCAAAATCGAGAAAATAACAAGTCCAAACTAACACGACCAGTTCAGAATCGAGAAAATAACAAGTCCAAACTAACACGACCAGTTCAGAATCAAGAAAATAACAAGTCCAAACTAACACGACCAGTTCAGAATCGAGAAAATAACAAGTCCAAACTAACACGACCAGTTCAGAATCGAAAAAATGACAAATGTCCAAACTAACACGACCAGTTCAGAATCAAGAAAATGACAAATGTCCCAACTAACACGACCTGTTGAGAATCGAGAAAATGACAAATGTCCAAACTAACACGACCAGTTCAGAATCGAGAAAATAACATGTCCAACCTAACACGACCTGTTCAGAATTGGGAAAGTAATCAATAAAGCATTGTCAACCAATTCTGAACTGGTCGTGTTAGGTTGGATTTGCCATTTTCTCGATTCTGAACTGGTCGTGTTAGTTTGGACATTTGTCATTTTCTCGATTCTAGTAAATCTTTGAAAGAACAACTCTTTTGCTATGCACTGGTGAAATATGTGTGTATGTATTTTTGATTTAAATGAAATAAAAAGATTAAATGTACGTATACGTATTTAACCCATTCACGACCAAGCGTCACACATGTGTGAGGCTCAAATTTTCCACCATCTCAAATACATTTATCGAGAGCCACAAATAATCTTTTAAAGAGCCGCAGGTTGGCCGTTGGTTGCGGTTGGTTGGTTGGTTATAGTGATTTAGAATCAAAAATGACACAAAAATCTTAATGCACTTCAGAATAGAGATTGAAAAATTCTTAAAACAATTTCCTTTGTTGAACGATCATGGCAATAGTTTTACTTGGATTGAATGATTGGTAATGTTATTAATTTCATGAATCTGAAATTTTCAACGCATTTTATAATCAATTTATAGAAAGTCCAAATAAAATCTAAAATAACCAAAATAGAGTCGAGGTGACATTACTGATTCGAATGACGTTGATGATTTGATGATCATTAGAAAAAATTTAAATTGATTGATACAAGCTTTTGGAAATTTTTTCGGTCATAAATTGCTGCACAGACTTTATGAACGATCGCAGTTTTTTGCCAGTTGTTTTTTAGCGCGCTTCAAATTAACAATCAAGATTTTTAACGCTTCAAATTTTTTTTAAGCAATCATTTTTTGAAAATTCCTTAATTTTTTTAAGGCCTCGCGTTTTTCAAGTTGACTTTGCACAAGGCCTCGCGATTTTCCGGGCCGGCCCTGGGTGGGATAATTGATTTTTTTTGTGGATAGATCGATTGATTGACTGATTGCAGAAAAAATGGAAAATTACTGAAGAATAAAAAAAAAAGAAATCAAAGTCCATTGTTAATGATTACTTTTTTCACTGATCATAACGCAATCATCAGATAACAATTTTTTTGTTATTTCTCTAGCAACTTTCAATTATCGAATTACTAGAAATAGAGAGAGAGAGAGAGAGAGAGAGAGAGAGAGAGAGAGAGAGAGAGAGAGAGAGAGAGAGAGAGAGAGAGAGAGAGAGAGAGAGAGAGAGAGAGAGAGAGAGAGAGAGAGAGAGAGAGAGAGAGAGAGAGAGAGAGAGAGAGAGAGAGAGAGAGAGAGAGATAGGATTCTCCCAAATGCAACTGAAATTTGAAATTTTGATAATTTTTTTTTTTCACTTTCATCATCATTTCATTGAGTTTATGCAACAAATACCATGAAAAAATTCTAATTGAAAATTCTATTGTTTAAACGATGTAAAACTGTGTGTTTTTGTGGTTGCTAATCAATTCAATGATCACAATTATTACGATTCTACGAATTATCATATGATGATAAAATTTTTTTTTATCATCATCATCATCATATTAAATGACATCCGATATGATGATCTAATGGTTAATGACGTAACCACTAGTAAAAAATAATGAAAATAAAAAAAAAGCATAAGAAAAATTTCAAAAAAACATCATACGTATACCAGGTTTTTTCTCATTTCTCTCTCTCTCTTTTTTTCAAGCTAATCGCAGCTATGTATGCAGACAGAAATGCGAAAAAAAAAATCCAACAACAACAACAAAATAAAAATGAACAAAAGAAAAAAAAAGAGAGAAAATCCCGAAAAAGGTATTGTTCATTTATTGTTCATATATATGGCCATACAGATCTAAGTATACCGATGTGAACAATATATAAATGTACAACAAAATGAAAATTTCGAAAGAGTCGTCAGTGAAAAAAAAAACCTAGTTACTGTTTTGAAAATAACACAAATTACATCAGTCAGTATGGTTATTATAAATGTGAAATGTGGCCGTTTCGAATGAATCACCGGATTCGTTTTGTCTTTTATGGAACGAAATTTTTTTTTGTGCAAAAAAAAAATTGTGTCAAGCGTGTTTGTTAGGTCGATGGATTGGATCAAAAAAAAAATCCCAAGTTAATTAATTTACAACAATACGTGCTACTTCTGACGATGATAATGATTTTCATTTAGTTTTTCTTTTTACATCAATAATATATTGTTTCATCGATCAATTCGTAGGTGAGTATGTTTTTGTTTTGATAAAATTTCATTTTCCAAGAAACAATAAACAAAAAAAACGTGATAATTTTTTTCAAGAGTTATCCAAGAGTTAAGGTGAACACTTTTGAAAATAATGATAATCTATCAATCGACAAATTGATTCTAATCAAATTTAAATGTAATCATATTATTGATTCGATTTATTTATAACTTCAAAATGCGAAATGCCCAATGACATTATATTTTTTTTTTAATAAATAATCAATTAATGAAAAAAATTATTAATTCGAAGTAAATGATCAAAATGATGAAGTAGAGATAATGTTAAAGGATGAGAATATAATGATAAATTATAAAAACAAATAAAAAAAAATTCAGATAACTAGAAGAAATTTTCTGCAAATATTAATGTTCCAAATGAAATTGATAGTAGTGGTTTCTTTTTTTTTTTTGAATTTTGGTTTCTATTGTGTTTGCGAGACTGTGTGTGTGTGTGTGTGTGTTTGTAAATTGCCGTTTAAAAATGAGAGAAACCAGTTTTTTTATATTTTTTTTATATATTTTCCACCCGCGCAATATTCATCATCATTATTATTATGATGATAAATAAAGAAATTTCGGTTATTTTTGGTATCAAAAACCTAAAGATGTTTACAAAATAACAATGGATGGATGTTTGGATGTTTGTACCGATTAAGTGAGAACAAATAAGACACAACAACAACAACAACAAAATGAAAATTGAGTGTATTTTCTCTTGGTTTTGGTCATTTGAGTCGGAAAAAGTATGAGTGAACAAAAAAAAACAACACGACTTTCTTCTATAGAACAAACTATATTTATATGATGAATATTTGTTTTTTTTAATATTTCATCAAACAAATATATGAATCACAAACAACAACAACAAAACAAAAGAAAAACCGACTACTAAAGTGATCGCCATTATTGATGATGATGATGATGATGATGATGTATTGCACAATGAAGATGAAATGAAAATATAATAAATATATAAACAAACAAAAATAGTCATTGTTCATTGTTGTTTGTTTGTTGTTCCAGCCACGATTTTTGTTGTTGTTGTTTCACATTCATTTTATTATGTTTTGTGATTGAGTTCAAAGTTTTATTTTTTTTTTTTCGTACATTCGAATCATTGAATAACATGGTGTTGATGTGATATGATATACAATCGATTGTATTATTATTATTATTATTATTATCGATTGTTGTTTATGTATGAATAATCGATAATAATAATATTCATTATTTATCGTTCTTCATTGGCTTCCGGTTTTTTCTTCTGTTTGGTGTATTGTGTTTTCTTTTTTCTTTTATTTTTTTTTGTTATTGTTATTGAATCACTATGCAACGATGTACCAATAACAACAACAACAACAACAACATCATCATCATTTATAATCGTGAATAATTGAATTTGTGTTGAAAATTGAATTTTTTCTCGTTTTGTTTGCCTGTCGGGTAAATGGAACCAAAAAAAAAAAAAAAAAAAACTGGAACAAACCAGAAAAACATTTCTATTCAAATTGATGGTAAGTATTTAAATGTTTTTGTTGATGATGAAATTTTCACAAATATATATCCGGGTACCGTATACATAAATTCTGAGAATCATAATTCATATTTTAAGGTAACAAGAGAAAGAAAGAGTAGGAGAGAGAGAGGTAAAAGAGGGAAAAAATTCTGGGACACACAAACACAACAAAAAAAAAAACATGACCAGATGTTGAATTTTGATTTCATTTTTTTTTGTCAATAAAATTTATGAGCAAAAAAATAAATAAATAAATATAGGTAGAATAAATTCCAAATATCAAATGGGAAAAAAACCGGTTGTCGATTCTAAAAAAAAAATGAAAATGAAAATGAAAATATTTTTTCTCCAACATGGTAATGTAAAAATGGTTTTTCTCATTACCATTTGGTGAATAAACATGAAAGAGACCTTGGCATTAATTTTTCATTCAATTTTGGATCGGAACTTTTTTCCACTCGATCGTCATTCGATCAAATAAGCAAATGAATTGATGAAACAAAAAAAAAAAGAATTTTTCTGCCGAATCGATTTGATTTTTTTTTTCGTTTTGATTCGATCCTATATCCATACACACACAGACACACAAACACACACACGAACGAACTGTGGATGCACAATTTAATTGGTTGATGAGTAGTGAAAAAAAACCAAAAAAAAAAAAAAAAAAAATTTAGCAATTATTTCGACGAAATTCATTATCGGTCACACAATTTCTAAGATTTTGGCTATATATTATAAATAATAACTAAATCCGGACGAATTCAAATATTAAAATTTTCGATTTCAATCGAATTTTCACAATTTTCTCTTCTAATACATTTCAATACATTTTACATCGCTTTTGCACATTACATGTACTAATGAGTAATGTGTAAATTATAAACAAAATTGTTTGTTTTTTTTCTATTTCAATCCATTTTTGCTAAACATTTTCTTGTTGCCAGTTATTTTAATGCATTTTTTATGATTTTATTATAAATGAAGGTTAAACCTGAATATTAGTTGTGTCGGGAATCAGCTTGTGTTATCATAAGAAAAAAAAATTCGCATTTTAATCTAGAATTTTTTTTTTGTTGTTGTTTTGTTTTGTTTTTCGTAGAATTCAATTTTTTAATGTCATTTATTATCATTGGAAAAAAAAGATTGATTTTCGTGATTTGATTTTATGCATCCATATGGGCAGTTATTTTTTTTTTTTTTTTTTTTTTTTTTTTTTTTTTTTTTTTTTTTTTTGAAAGAAAACTTATTTTAAATGAGAATTTCATTTTCTCTAAAAAAAAGTTTTCAAATTGAATTTTTCTCTTCTTACCATCATCATCATCATCATCGAATAGAGACGAAGAGCTCTCAAGTTTTGAACGATAAGAACAATATTGTTGAAATTGTTCGATTGGGGCATGCGTTCGAAATAATAATTATAAAAAAAAATAATGAAAATTCAAAAATAAAGTTAAACATTCTAATTTTATCATTTGCTTTTTTTCATTTCAATTTTTTCTTCTCCTTTTCATCTTAGGTTTTTCTTTCTCATCTTCAATTCAATTAAATTCAACATTTGTGTTTTTTTATAATTACATTTTTTATCAAATTCAATTTTTAACCAAATAAAAGAAAAAAATGTCTCCAAATAATCATCCAAATGATAAACAACAACAAAACGAAATTATGATGAATTTTATGCATCCATCATCATCATCATCATCATTATCATCATCATCATCATCATCATCATCTGATCCATCGGCTTCAATCATGTCGAAACCTGGTTTGATTAAATTGAAAAATAATAATCACCAAAATGATTATGGTGATGATGACTACAAAGAACATACAGCTACAATTACATCGGAATCCGGTATCGATGATGATTATGAATCATCATCTTCAGAACAATGTCCAACCCTCGTGCCTACATTAGAAGAATTTTATGATGGACAATCCGTATTCATTACAGGTGGTACCGGATTTGTTGGTAAAGTTTTGATTGAAAAATTACTTTATGAATTTCCAACAATGGGTAATATTTATGTCATGTTACGGCCAAAATCTGGTCAACTAATACGACGACGACTGGAAAAATTGACCGAATGTCAAGTATTTGATCGTATACGTCAACAATATCCAGAACGGTTACAAAAACTTAAGGCTATTAGTGGTGATATTCGCTATCCAGGATTGGGTATCAATCCAATCGATCTACAAACAATACGTGATAATGTTTCAATTATTTTTCATTCGGCTGCAACGATTCGTTTTGATGAACCATTAAAATATGCTTTATTAATCAATACATTGGGCACAAAACGTGTGGTACAATTGGCGAAAAAATTAACAAATCTTCGTTCATTCGTACATGTTTCAACGGCATATTGTACGGTAGATAAACGAAAAATCGATGAATGTGTGTATTTTGAACCGATTTCACCGGATAAAATTCTTGAAATGGCTGAGTAAGTTTGATTTATAATCAATCAAAGAAAATAATTTCTAAATATATTAATTTTCTCTTCGGAATAGTTGGATGAATGACGACACTATGAATCGATTGACCAAAACGCTATATCGTGGTCGGCCATGTTCATATCATTACACAAAATCATTGGCCGAACATTTATTGGCCGAAGAAGTGGCAAATGGTTGTTTTTATCAATCAAAAACAAAAAACACTACCACGACCACAATAATGGATGATGATAACATTGAATCAAATGATACAAAATGGCGTCCATTTCCAGCAGCAATTGTTCGACCATCAATAATAACACCATCATGGAATGAACCATTTCCCGGTTGGGTTGATAATTATAATGGATTTACCGGATTTTTAGTTGTCAGTGGTAAAGGTATTCTACGTTCAATGAATGTACAAAAAGATTATCTGTGTGATCTAATACCAGTGGATGTGGTCATCAATACATGTATATTATCGGCATGGTATATTGCCGTTCATCATTATAAACATTCAAAATTTCCACGAACATTAACAACATCGGCAACAACAATGTCCGATAATCGTCAATGTTCAGATAATAATGAAATATTTGTTGTTAATTGTGTGACAGGTGCACACAATCCAATCACATGGAATCAATTACGTAATATTTCAATGCCATTAATGTGCCGTTATCCATCGATGGAAATGTTTCGTGTGCCGAATGTACGATTTCATCGTTCCAAAATGATAAATCAAATCAATGTATATCTTGAACATACTATACCAGCATTCGTTGTGGATTTCCTATTCAAATTCATGGGTTTCTCACCAATGTAAGTTTGTGAACAAGAAAGAAAATATTTTCTAGAATCTCATTTAAAAGTAAAAGAAACAAAATTTATTCATCAATGAAAACAATGAAGAATGAAATTCTTCTTACCCGTTTGTTTCTTTCATTGGTCATTGTCTATTCATTAGTTTTATTTATTTTTGATGAAATTTTCTGCTGCCCCATCACACAATTATCATTATCATCATCTTATGACCAGAATAAAATTCGAACATAGAAAAAGGATATAGCCATTATAATCTAAATCTACACACTAATTTCATATGAAGTAATAATAATCATAAAATGGTAGTGTAAACAAGAAACAAAGAGATAATCATAATAGTAATGAACTGGACAACAGTGCAATGTCTGTTTTGTTTTGTGTCCGTGTGTGTGTGTGTTTCGAATTGCTAAAATTCTTTAATTTTGATGGAAAATTTTCTTTCCAAAGAATTCTAATTTATTCTATTTTATTTATTTATTTACTTTCTAGCTTAAAATTAATTTCATTCATAATAGTGAAGAGAAATTCGTGTGTGTTTGAATGAAAAAGTGTTTAGTGTATTGCATCTACATTAAATCCTTTAGAAATGTACATTTAACGGTAATTTTTAATGGGTTTTCTCTTTCGTTTTTAGAAATTACCAGAACATTATATCTCGTATTCAATAATGTTGTTGGATCAATCTATTCTGGATCGATTTAGAAACAAATTGAAACTTTTATCCTTTTTTTTTCTTCATCTAAAATTCTTTGTTATCATTATTATTATTATAGATTGAATCAAGTTTATCAAAAAGTACACCGTGTTACAGATGCATTAGAATTTTTCACCACAAATGAATGGACATATACCGGCATGAATATGTTACGTTTGATTGAAGCAGCTGATTATGCATATCGTAATAATCAACGTAAAGAACTGATTAATAAAACATTATATGTTGATGGTGAAAAACACTTACAGAAACTACATGAACATCAACAACAGCAACAATCTATCATGGATGTATCGGAAAGATTTCCGATTGACATACGAAAATTGAATTGGCCAGATTATTTTCGTGATTATGTATTGGGTGTACGACGATTCCTATTGAAAGAAGATCCAGCTACTATACCACGTGCACAGAATCAATTATTTTTGTATGTTTTTGTTAAATATAATATATAATGATAATCATAATGATGATAATAACTTATAATTTAATTTTTTTCCAACAAATTTAGAATCTATATTGGTACAATGATGACAAAAATTTTGATTACTGGTACAATTTGTTATCAGCTTGTTTATCCACGTTCAATTGCACGGCAATCATTTAAAATGCTAAACACAACGACAACGATGACAATGACGAATAATCGAAAGCGTTTACCATTTACATACAACATTCTATCATCGATTCAATCATTGTTTTCATCCAAGTAATTGTTGTCAACGTCGGTGGTGGCAGACAAATGAAAGAACGGAAAATACTACAATAACGAAATTCCGGACATTTTCATATTTCATACATACATACATACATACAATCAATCAATCATCTAGTCGACAAACACTTTTTGAATTTTGGGCTAAATTCTTGTGACAAAAAAAAGGGAATGGAAAACAAAAACAATTCAATTAAACCAAAACAGCGTTGAATGGTTTCTCTCTTTTTCTCTCGCTCACATTCTGTCAACGTGTCTCAAAAAAAAAATTTTGTTGGGAAAAATAATTTTTTTTTGCATGAAATTTACAAATTTTATTTGCTTTATTCATTTCGAATTTGTTTTTTTCATATTCCGAATATATATATTTAAATTATGTCTGTCAACACGTATTGTCTTTTGTGCAGATTCCTTGGAAACATTGATTTTTTTTCAGCCAAATTTTCCTGTTTTTTTTTCTCTCTACTTTTTATTCATTTACTTCTTCAATTTGTGAATTTTCTTAAAATTTTTCCATCCATTGTTTTTGACGATGAATGAAGAATTGAAACCGAAACAAAATTTTTCTCTAAAATTATTTCTATTTATTTGAAGTTTTGTCTTTTAAAAAAAAATAAATAAATAAAAGTTCAAATTTCAACGTCTAAGTCTATTTTGAATTGATAACACTTTTTTTTGCTGTTGTTTCTCTCGTTTTCAAATTTTCGAATGTCAATTCTGTGAAAATTCCTTTTCATCATCTTTAATCTAATAACTGTTTTTGTGGTTAATGAGTCTAGAATTGATTTATGAATCGTGGTTGGGCGACAAAAAAAGAAACTATTATTAATTTATTTTCATGTAATATTAGGATTGAATTCAGAACAGCTTCTGAAATAGCGAAATATAATACTATTTCTATACTATATTTTGTGGTTCGTTTCATTCGTTTGATTGTTCTTCTCTGAATGATTGCACAAATTCACACCTCCTTATCATTATTGTAATCATGTCGAAAAAATTTTCTTCAATTACCAAAAAAAACGGAAATAGAAAAAAACAAGAGAAAGAGAAAATTCTTTGAAAAACTCTTGAACTCATCATTTTGGTTTCAAATTTCTTTGTATTTGTCCAGAGCAAAGAACCGAAACATGTTTGGCATTTAATCACTACAGAATTTAGCAAATATAAAATAATAATAATAATAATAATGATGGACCAAAGAATGTCCGAATCCGAAAAAGAGAATGGAGAAAACTAAAACTTGACGGCGACAACCGACCGACCGACTTTTAGAGTTTTTTCTTTGTACGATTATGACGAAAATTAAATTAAAAAGCAACAATGATGATGAATCAACGATGATGATGATGATAATAATAATGATAAACAAATAGAAAGAATATAAAAAAAAATAAAAATGACAGCAGCATTGAAAATAATCAACTTTCGATTTTTTTTCTTCAAATAACAAAAAAGACCTTCGTTTTATTTCTGAAGATGAAACAGAAAAGTTTTTTTTTTTGCTATTGGAACAACAACAACAACAACTTGAACAATATATTAAAACATCCACCCTCATGTCATATCTATGTACCCCATTTTTTTCATCATCATCATCATCATCTATCTTTTGATGATCATAAATAAATTCAATTATTTCATCATCATAAGAACTAAACGAAAAAAAAACCTGAACAATCATACAAATGACGTAGTTGCACTAACTTCGAGATAATTTGTCCAGATGTTTTGAATTTTTTCACCAAATTCATACATTTCTATGGTTTCTCATCATTTTTTTTTATATAACAATAGTTTGTTTTTTCATAAATGAAAAACAATGCTGCTGTTGATAATGTCAATATATATATTTTTTTTCTATCATCATTTGTCCATAGAACAAGTTCACATCATAGAGAATCTATTTTTCAAACTATTCATCAGAATCGTCACACCTTAATACAAATAAATAAGAATCTCTAAATGAAAAAAAAACTGAATATATCATATTCCTTTGTTTACTATGACAAAATAATGATAACATTCCAATTATAATAATAAAGAATATATATAAATCCTCTTCGAACATTTCGCAGATATATATACAGAAAAATTGACAATGATAATGAAGATGAAAATGAAAATATCCATATCAAATATCGGAAAACTTTTTATTCAGCTAGATTATTATAAGCTATGAAAATAATAATGTTATCTTTAATTCAAGCTTAAGTCATATTCATGATAGATGTGATAGTCATCAACATCATCATTTTTTTACTGTCATTTTATTTATTTTAGTTGGCTACATTTCAACCAATTTTTTTTGTTTTGTTTGACCAAAACAAAGTCATCCGGTTTAATGGATGTTGATGGTGAACGACATTTTTAGTGTGCAAACAAACCGACAAACCAACTAACCAACCAACCAACCGAAAGGTATGAAACAAGGATTTTGGCTAGATTTTTTTTTCCATTCCATTCACTTTGTTTTGTTTGATTTGTAAGAAGAAAAAGAAAATTTTTCCTTTGTCCAACTTGTATGTGTGTGTGTGTGTGTGTGTATTTGGCGAGAACAATAAGAATCCGGATAAGGTTTATTTAGAGTGGAATAAGCTCTTTTGAGTTACAATATAACAGTTACCGTTAGTTTATTTCGCTTACCCTTATTCCATTATATTATTACTTTTTGTTTTCTTATATAATTCTTTGCTATTGTCATCATTGTGCATTGGTCTAGTCTACTATTCTCGTATTGTTGTTGTTTTAGTTTTTAAGCCGATTTCGGTTCATTAATTTGCATCTTGTGTTTGTGTGTGTGTGTGTGTCGAAGCAAAGTCTGTATATTTATGCTATCACTTCATAATTCTATTCTATTCTGTTTCTATAAATTGGCTTTTATGGAGTGCAGGAATTTTTTTTTGCACCATTTTCTTTATTTATTTAATTTTTTTTTCATTCTATTTAGCGTTCCTGTGTTATCTTGCCAAAAAACATTCATTTATTCATTCATTTTGGTTTGATAGAATATTCTGTTCTGTTTTTTGTTGTTGTTGTTGTTTTTCGTTAAATTTGTGCATTTGTGATGGTGTAATGTCCCAAACACTGCATACATTACGATACCTGTGTGTCTGTTTGTCTGCCTACAGGGGAAATGATTGTACAATGGACGAAGAAAATTTTTATTTTCCACCATATATGCTTCTCCTTGAAAATTTTGGTGTCCATTTTTTATTCTTTGTTCTCTGGTGATGGATAAATTTTCTTGAAGATTCTTTGTCAAATCATATTTTATTTGAATTTATTCCATTCTATTTTCCATTTTAATTCTGGAATATCTATTTTTCATTTATGTTTTTTTTTATCCAGCCTAATAAAATTGAAACTTTTTTGTTTTTCCACTCATTTTGATCATGTTTGATGATTTGCTTAAGTGATGATGACACCCAGAATTATTGTTATTGTGAGACGGGAAAAAAACTTTTATTTTATCCTAAATACTCAATCAAATAGTAGATGTAGCAATAATGTTTTTTTTTTTACTTTGGTCATTTGACTGATTTCCTTACTGTCTGTGTGTGGTTGAGTTTTCAATGTCTGTCGTACACACTGTTTTTTTTTGTATATAACGAACTGATGGTTTGCGAATCGATTGACAATTCTCGATGGACCATAAAGGTTTTAGAACTGTATATTGAAAATAGATTTTTCACCATGATCAAGATCATCGATGGATTCGAAAGATTCGAATATTTTATATCGTCACTGACTCGTTGGTAGATGGCGATACATGTCTCAATTTTTTTTATTATGATTATCAAAATAATTATTTTTGTGTGATGTTTGTGTAAGATAAATAAAGGTGATGTTGATGATTCTATATTTAGATATAGATTCTAATAAAGTTCATCATTTTCTTGTTTTTCGATGAAAGGAATTGATTTTTTTTTTTTTGGAGTTTTACTCTGGTTCGAATTCAAATCGATTCAGTTCGGTTGGTCCCATTACCAACTTCATCATCATCATCATCATCAATAACAAAAGAATAGTCATCGAAGCGTTAAGAAATGTTAATAATCTTTTTCATTATCATTATCAATAGTGGCTATATCCGAATTACATCAGCCCGTAGAAATCCTAAAGAGAATTTGATGACATCGATTATTATTATATCAAATATATCTGATGTATGTGTGTTTTTTGTTTTTGTTTCGGATCCACAACATCATTATCCGAGAAGAAAAAGGAAAAGAATTATGTTTCTATTTTTCTATTGAAAAATAATAATAATGATGACGATGATTCATTCATTATTAAAAAAGAAAAAAAATATTCATTATTACTGTCTTGTTTACGGTTATTTTGTTGTTGATTTTATTCTCTAATTCTGTTTCTCAAAAAATGGGGTGTGGTCATGGTCATAGTTGTTTGATGATTTTTGGGATGAAAATAATAATATTTTATTTATTTGTTTGTTTCAATTTTAGTAGTCAGATAGATAGATATATAGAAAAAATAACAATAGACAAAAAATAGCCGACTAAACTTTTTTGTTTCTGTTATTGTTTTGAATGTGAAAAGAAAATTAACGAACAAAAATTTCATGATGATGATGATGGTGATGATAATGATCATGATAAAAATAATGGATACAAGCAATTTTCACCATTTATTGAAAACAGTGAACACACACAAACACACACACATACTCACTTAACGAATTTTTCAAGACTCAAAAACAACAACCAACAGAATGCAAGATTTGAAATAATCAATTTGATGATATACAATTTATTTAACTACAAGATTCTGGTTCTTATATCCATCATCATCATCATCATCATCATCATCATCAGCCATAATGAGAGCAAATAAAAAAAAAATCAAGCTATAAAATTAACCCAGAAGGTCCATCCATCCATTTGGATGATTTTCATTCTGATAATGATTACGATGATGATGATGATGAAAATTCTGCTGGTTGTGGTTTTTAAGTCTTGGAAATTTGAGATAATTCTCGTTCTTTTTTTTTCTTTCTCTCTTCGGACTTTTTAATAAATAATGGTGAAAAAAGAGCCTGTGTTCATTATATTTTATATCATCAAAAAAAAAAAAGAAAAGAAAAGAATTTTTTCTTTGCATCAAGAATTTTCATCATCTTCATTAACGAACAAAAACATTCATTAGGCAAACGTTTTCTTTTTCTCATTACTTTTACTATATTCTTTGAAAATTGACTCAATTTTCATTTTTTTTTTTTTCGTTTTGGTTGTTGTTTCGAAAATCTTTTTTTAGGCAAAAAAAATTCTATAAAAAAATGATGATGATGACAATAATAAATCCTTTATTTTTAAAAAAAATTTTGATGAAATCTATTGTTTCTATAGAATTTAAAATTATTAATACAATCTTCTCGAAAAGTTAGGTTAGGTTAGGTTAGGTTAGGTTAGGTTAGGTGAAAAATCTTGTTGTGAAGATTTTCAAAGAAATCATTGACATTCGAGATTTTCTTTTGTAATTTTTTTTTAGAAAAAAGATCAGAATTATTTTTGTTTTGCTTTTCCATCAAATATAATATCATCATCTTGTGACAGCTAAACACATAAGGTAAAAATATTTTTTTTTTAATCTCCAATATCAATGACGTTTGTACGTACCAAATGAAATTTGAATGAACAAACAAAATTTATGCCATTACCTAAGAAATCATCATCTTATATCGTTGAAACTTTATTTCAAAGTTCATTTCAAATCAACTGATAATAATGATCATCAGGCAAGTCAAATTCAAATCAATTTGTAAATTAAATTTTGTTTTTCTTACCGAATGATCAAAAACAATAAAAAATGATATATTTTCCACACAAACAAACATTGGAAAAAAATTGGGTCGTTCACTTGGATTATTCGTGAATTTTTCTTTCTCTATTAAATTCTCTAATGACATTTATTTTTTCGACTTTTTTATCCGCATATATTCTCAATAATAACAAAAAAAACATTGTTTACTGTGGTTCGTTCTTAACCATCATCGTCATCATCATCATTAAATTTAGGTTGATGATGGTAATTAAAATGTGAAATGAATGTAGAAATAATAATGAAAATAATAGAATAATGGGAAAGCGAAAAAAAATTAAATCCAAAAGGAAAAACACAAATGAGCAAATGAACAGATTGAAAAAATATTAGTTCAATGTCAAATTGTAAATTGGGATCTTTTTTGTAATGGTTATGATGGAACCTATCTATAATCAGAACTGATGATGATGATAATGATTTTTGATGCTTGTTGTTGTTCTGCTGTTTTGGATCAATAAAAAATCAATCGTTTCTATTTCTCCACATTGATTCCCACTATTTATTTTATTTTCAACTGTTGTTTTCGCTATAATTTCGGTAGCTTGAATCATCTTGAATGTTTTGATCATGAACGCAATCGAAAATTGAAATAATAATAAATAAAAACATGCAATTTGATATCAATAATTTATGTGAGCGGTTGTAGAAAAAAAAATATGAAAAATATATTATTGATCAATATAACACTATATACAAAAGAAATATATTAATTGAATCAAAACAAACACTCTTCACGAATATAAACACATAAAAAAATTTAGGTATAGAATCTGTATCTGGTTCATATTGATGATGGTGGCAATTAACCTAAGAAAAAGAGAGAGAGAGAATGGTACTTTATAAGATATTCTACATAATGATAATAATCTCACATATGTGTCTGTGTGTGTGTGTGGTTCCTTCATGTGTATTAGAATCGATTTAAAGAATTTTTCACATTTTCTTTCTTTATCGGTGTTTGGTTCTGGTTTCATTTCATGTGAAATTGCATTATTATTATGATTGCTATTGTCGTGATGAATCCAATCTGGTTTTTTTCAATAATAATGATAAAAAATAAGAATTCTTAATATTTTTTATCACGATTATGATGATGATGATCTTTATTAATTATGACGATCATGTTGATGATGAAATTCACTAATGTACCCATGATGATGATGATGATCAAGGCCGATTCTGTTATTTGAAAGAAAACAGCTACCCTAAAAGAACAAAAAAACAAAACTTATATACTCCGAACGAATTGGAATTCCAATTTTTTTTTTTTTGATTTCATCATCATCGAATATTTTTTTTTCTCAATTCTTTTTATTCCATGATTCTTTCTTGTTGTTTTTCCTTTCCTTCTTTTATTAATGAAAATCGATTAAATGTGTATGTGTGAAGATGGGATTGAATTTTACTTTCCCATAGTATTATACATAACTATTACAGTGGAATTGACTGAGTTCATACTTATCATTTTTGCACTAATCATATATCAAAAAATAGCTGTCGAAAAATTGGTAGTGAGAATCAATAAAAATAATTTTCGCTTTTTTTCTTATTATGATGATGATGTTGATGTTGTTGATGGTTCATGGAAAAAAAAATCTAATGGAATTTTTTTAATAATCAAAAAAAACCAAAAGAAAAAACACAATGAAACAACAAAAAAAACATGTAATGGAAATAAATTAGAAAAAAGAAATAATGAAAAATTTTTAATATTCTGGATCGATTTTTTGAATTATTTTTTTTTTGACGATGATCGAGTGAAACTCACCTGAATCACCATGTGTGCATGTAATCAATTCTGGTAATTTGTGATTTCAGAATTTTCTTTTATAGAAAGTTTTTCATTTTTTTCTGTTAAAATTTTCAAAAAAAAAAAAAAATTTCATCCATCCAAAGCAATCATTTGTCAATCCTCATCCACTAATCATTGACTAAATTAATGATATTTGATTGAAAATACGAAAATCAAAAAAAAAAAAAAAAAAAATTTCTCCTCGAAATTTTGCTAATTATTGAATGAATAAATATCGTCGTTTTTTCCACTGAGTACAAAGATTAACATATGAAAATGAAATTTAGATTTTGCGAAACAGGAATAAAAATTTTTGGTGAATTCCGAAAATAGAATTCTCATGTTTAAAATCGTACAATTTTCCTGTTTATATTTTTACGTAGTATTCACATCGATATTCATCGACATGAATTCAATTCTATAAATCATCATTATTTTGTTTCGCTTACAATTGAAGAATTTTTTCAATTATTGATTTCATATTCCATCACACGGCAGGAAAATTTTACAAAAATTAAGATTTGAATAAAGATATCGCTTGCTGTGATCATCATCACAAATATTTTCATCATCGGTAATGGTGTGGGTTGCTTTCCCTCCAGTTTTTTGTTTTGATTCGAGAATAAAATTTTCAAACACCGACATGAATTTCATAGAGTGTTTACATTTTGAAAAAAATTGTTCCTTGCATAAATACCACTTTTTTGAATGTCTATGCTTAAGCTTCTTCTTTTCCCTTTCCATTCATCATCATTCTAATTTTTCAGTTGCTGTATTAGACGAATCTTCATTCTTAAAATCTTTAATTAATTTGTACAGGTACAGTTGTCCATGAACTTGAAAAAAATTTGTTTGTTTGTTTTTTTTTTTTTTTTGAAAATAGTTTCCATCATCCTACATTGAATTTCCTTTTCTTTTCTTTTACTTTTCATTTCGTTTGTTTGTTTGTTCATGGATTTTCTTAATGAAAAAATATTCATAGTTATTTTTTTGTTGAATTTGATAAATATTGATGATGCTTGTGTATGTGACAAGGTCATAGAACATCATTGCATTCAAACTCGTTCAATCGTATTTTTTTTCTCTCTTTCTTGAGCGATGTAACCAACCTCAACAGAAAAAAAACAGACAAACAGAAGAAGAAAAAACCGAAAAAGAAAAAAGTTTTAAGTCAATTTGCAATTTTTTTTTTACACAACAAACTTGTCCATGAAAGAAAAAATTAATTCAATCCAATGCATTGATAAAAGTGGAAAGAAAAATTATGGAAATTTTTTTACTACTCTTTTGAGGATGATATAGTTGTCATTTACATAAATTAATCGCTTGTCATTCTGTTGTGCACATGATAATGATGATGACGATGTCTTTCATTAACAAACGACAAGAATCTTGAAAAAAATCCTGGTTCATCATTATCATCAATGTTTTCTTGGATATTAGATTAGATTATTTTCTTCTTTTTTTTTTTTTTTTTTGGTAATATGTATGTGTGGGCAAAAGGGTATGAAAAACAGAATAGTTGAAAACATGTTGAAATGTTTCACAATCAACAAATATGACATACGAACAACAACAACAACAACACTGAAAATTCTAAGATTAATTGCCATGATTTACATAAAAACCCATACACACACACACACACACATAGGCTCACTGGAACTAAAAGTGAAAACAAAATTATCAACATTCAAAGATTCGAAAGTTCCGTATTACGTATTTTATGTATGGTAGACATATATCAGTTCATCGTTTTTTGAATTGTTTTTTGTTGTTGCTGGTAACATATTGTATAAGTTATTGCTGTAGTTTTTTTTTTTTTTTGGTTAACTTTTGGTTTAATATTTGGAACGTTTATACATGGAAATTTTTTTCCCATTAGTATGCAGATGATAACATCCAAACATGATGATAAATTTTTGGAAAAATATGGTAACACTAACTTCGGATGTATGATAACCCTATGTGCAAGTTTGACAAGGGGGGCATTATTTTTGATGGATAAATTGGATTGCATAGTTCGATGGTAATCATCATCATTTGATAATAGACAAAGATTATATGATTATGATGACACAATGGTTAGAATAACTTAATATGTCAATTTCAATTTGATTAAACATTAAACATGATTTTTTCTTGATTATAATACCAAAATGAATGCATTTAACAAGGATAAATTCTTTCTACCTCTATTTGCAGGTGTATGTATTTATTCTAATCGAAACATACATACACCTGCAGATAGTTGTTTGCGTGACTTTTCTTTTCTATTAACGAACATGGTTTAGTTTGAAGTTATTCAAGTTAATTGCACACACACACACACACACACACACACACAAGCACACACACATTCGTTGTTTGTTAACTTTGTTTCAAACTGAATAACCTTTCACTTTGTAACAAATGACAATAATGGAACAACATTTGATTACGTAATTCATAAATAGACATAGATGTAGTTCATTTGAAAGGCAACGAACATAAAAATAATCAAAGTTAATAATGATAAATTGAATGCAAAAGTTTGTCATCTAAATACTACTCGGAAGTTAATCTGATTTACTACTGCTCTTTCGTAGTAACTGAGGTCCTCGGATGACCATACGGTTTTTTCAATCTCAATGTCAATTCACATCGGATGTCCATCTTTTTGCAGCCGTTTTTACAGCCTAAATATAAGCAATTAAACATTGAAAAATAAGAATCGAAAATAAGCCAAGAAAAGAAAAGATGCTTTACAAAAAAATTCAATGCGTTTGTGATAATAGATTCATCGAATTGGAAAAAAGATCCAGTTAGCGAATAAAATATTTGAATTCTCAAAAAAAAACATTCACATTCATTTTGGTTTTTTCTACCATCATCACCAGCAATCACACCCATTTATCCCAACCATTACTTGCAACTATTAAATACAACACATACACACACATCGAAATCGACACCTGGAAAGAATTCTTTTACCGGGACAGCATTTATCGATAATTTTTTTCTTTGTTTTCTTCAAAAATACTAATTCAAGGCATTGTCATCACCGAATCGAACCAAAAAAAAAAACATCAAAATTACATTAGCATTAGACATTTTGCACACCAGATAATGGGAAAAAACTAAAAAAAAAAAAAAATATCTAGCATTGGTTTATTACTATTATATCGACATCTGTGACAGTCACTAACCAATCAACTATCTAACCAAAAAAAAAAAGAACGGCAAGATTTCTATGAATATTCTCTCTGGTGGGTAGTACAAGTCGAAATAGATTGTCATCATTTATCGAATGTTTATAATAAATAGGGATATGATATTCATCTAGCCAACGGCAAATGGGCACTATAATAACACTATGAAAATAAAAATCGAAAACAATAAATGGTGAGATAAAGAAAAAAAAACAACATTAATAATGAAATTGGAATCGTGAAAATTGTAATAAACAATCCTGATCATCAGTATGATGGAAACGACAATTCTATTCAACTATCTCAGTATATTGGTATGTGTGTGTGTGTGTGTGTGTTTATGTCAAATCTAGATATTCATTGCATTTGATCGTTTTTTTTTCATTGTTTTTTATCACCAAATTGTTAGGTTATTCTAATTATAATATAATAAATAAATAATTCTATGGAAACACTATAGTTGTTGTCCTTGTCGTCGTTATCATCATCAGTCACTGTCTGTGTTGCAAACAAAAAAAAAACATTCAATTCCCCTTTTCGTTGTTATTTACAATTGCAATTATTATTATTTGTGGTCTACGAAATAGAAAAAAAATAGAATAGTAACAATTGAGAAACAAAAAAATTGAATGAAATTCAGTTTCACAATATTTGTGAAATGTGAAACAATTGATGGTGGCAAAACAAAACAAAACAAAACAAAAAAAAAACAAACCACATCGGTTTCCAACAACCACTTGAAATGAAAATAAAAAGTAATCAACCTGAACCTCTTAAACCATCGCCATCGTCATTATAATTCATGAATTTTTTTTTCTCGATAAAATACCATCTGGTTTACCATGATGATGATGATAATCATTTATTCATTGAAGAATCCATTTATTCTCGCAATCATGTTGATGATGATTAAATGTGGCAAGTTTTTTTTTAATTTTGTTTTATGTGTATAATCCTCATCCAAAAAAAAGTAGAATATTATCATTTGTTTCGAATTTCTGCCGGCTATTTTCATTGAATGTATTTTCCCAAAATGTTGATATTAATAATTATTGATCATTTTTCATTCTACCGATTTGATTATAGGTTAGTGTGTTTCAATGTTTATGAAAAAATAAAATATAAATGACGTGAATGATAATTAATTATTAATAGTGAATGAAGCAATGATGATGTAAGATGACAACAACATCGACAACAACAACAACAACAACAACAACAACAACTTTACGAATGGGATACATATTTAACCAGCCAAACAGCCACCAAACCAACATTTGTCATAAAATGATCGAAATGATAAAATAGATAAGAAAAAAAAAATTCAAAATATGATTCTATTTCATCTTTCGATTCTTTCTAGAATTTTACATTTCAAAAACATCACATTCTATTCACTTTGATTCATTTTGATTTTTAATTCGATTAGTTCAATATAATTCAAATGATAAAAAAAAATCCTATACATGATTATAACCATCATCATCATTATCACAAAATAAATATGTGCAACACTTTATTTATTTATTTTTTTTTCTGAACATTTTATGAATTAATCATCATCATCATTTTTTTTTCTTTGATTTCGTATGGATGAATAAATTCATTTGAACTGAAAAATATTAATCATTTAGAATATGAAAGAAAATTGCTGTTGTTGTTGCTGTTGCTGTTGCATAATTATTAACCAGAAGATTCCATTTATCAATGACAAAAAAAAATTTTTTTTTATTTGATTGACATTTAATTAATAATTATTGGAAAAAACACACACGTACATGCACAACAACAAACAAACAAACAAAAAAAAGAGGCCCAACATTAAACATCCAGAAAGGATTTTCAATTTGGATTCTGATGAAATTATTCAATTTTTTTTTTCTTTTTGCTGCTTTCTTATTATTATGTGAGAAATGTGATATCATACAACATTCAATTCGTCATGATCATCAAATATCATACTAATCACATTAATTGATAAAGAAAAAGCCAAAAATTAAAAGATATAAAAAATGAAAAAAAAATTTTGTTGGCCGGCGGCTGGGGTTTTTTCCTTGATTATCATCATCATTATCATTATGCTATCACCAGAGATAGCCATCATCATCGTCGTCTATTCACATCGTCAGCCACCAATCACCAATCATCGTTTGTAACATCAGTAAAAGTCTGGTATGTGTATGTGTGTGTGTGTGCGTGTGACGATAATCACGTCCATCACAAAAAAAAAACTAAAACGACAAAAAAAATGATTTTTTTTTCTTTTGCTTTCTTTCATTCCTCATCCTCAATTTGTCTTTGATGATTTTTTTTTTATTTTTTATTTGAATGACAACAACAACGGCTGGCTGGATGTCAAGTTTATCGAACTTTTTCATTTCCTTTTCAACTTATAAAAACAAACTGGACAAGAGTTTTTTTTCTGTTTTTGTCTGTTTTGTAAAAGCTAGGAAATACTATGAATGAAAAAAATGTTTTCGCTTATTTTTTTTATACATTTAAACGCTTGAATTCTTTTCGGGAATCGTTTTTTTCAATTATTTTACGAAAAAAATTCTTGTCAGTATAAACAGCCACACATAGAAAATGTTGAATGTTTGAATGAAATAAATTGGCCAGAAAGGAGAGAGAAAGGCAACAAAGCTTCAAACACAATCAAACGAAAATGAGACACGTTCATCTTGAATTCCGTACACGATTCGGTTACGGTATAAGGTAACAACAACAACAATTCATTTGGAACAACAAAAATATTTTGCCTATATATATAGAATATATAAAGTCAGAATGAGAAAAAAAAATTCATTCAACTTTTATTTTTACAAAATTCTTGAACAACAATTTACTCTTGAATTAAATGACACTTGAACTGCATACATACACTTCTACATATGAAATAGATTTATTTTTGTTTACTCTCTATTTATGTGTTTGATAAAAAGAGAGATAGAGATTAACATGCCTTTTTGGTACAATTCATCACAATCATAGTATTTGAGCACGATTATTTGAGAAGAGAAACAAAACAAAAAGGTAAGGTAAACAGTCAGGTACATTATATTGTGAAGTTGAAAAAAAAACAAAATAATAATAAATGAATGTGAATAAGTAATATGTGTGAAATGGCAAAAAAAATTTTTTTTTTTTTTTGAAAATGCTTAGAATCATAGAATCATGTGTGTGTATGAAATGAATGAGACAAAAAAACATTGAATGATGGAACAATGACCGGTGAATATAATTGTTTTTTTTTGGGCATAAATTATATCTCGTTCATAGGTAATATATAGACATATACATCAACATGATTGCAGAAAAAAAAAATTTCATTCTAATCAGCATATTGATTATTATTATGGGATCAGAATAATAAATCCATTTAATCTTCGATCTTTATTAATTGATGATCATCATCAAAACTTGACGATCAAATGACAATATCATTAAGCTAGCTATTTTCAATCAAGATTATCTCATTATCAATGAATCTATTTCTAGGTTCATATTTGTTTTTTGTTTATCATTAATAATCCAAGACGTCATCATTTATCAGTGACGATGATGACGATGACAACGATAAATCGTCATCAAAAAAAAAAAAAAAAAAAATTATTAATTATCCATCAAGGTAAACAAGGTGTATGTCATTCGATTTTATTTCGAAATCCAACTCCTTTCCCTCCCCTCCCCCACACTCACAAAAAAAATGTCTTTAATACCGATGTAAAATGGAAAAAAAATAAAAGAAAAGAAAATAATAACAAAAAAATAACAACAGTGAATGAACAAACTGAACATAAACACAATGATGATGATGATAATGTATGTGTGAAATGATGTGTGTGTGTGTGTGTTTGAAAGATGAAAAATTTTTTCTGTTAATGTTTAAAAACACGCATGATTCATTCTTATTTTTGTTTTTTGCTATACAACTACATGTATTATTCTTCAATATATTCATCATTGAATATACAGAAAAAAAGTGGTTGTTGTGTTATACACCACTGTATTGTATACACACACGTTGAATTCTTCAATTATGACACATACGAAAAAAAAAATAGTTTCTATGCTGTTTCTTCGATACATGTGAATAGTGAGTAGAGTGAATATTTTGAATTACAGTAAAAGAGTGTGAATGTTTTGGAATGAGAATTTGCAATAATAATGATGATGAAACACATACTAAAAAATACACACCTGAATAAATGAAATTTTCATTTCATATATATATATATATGCTATATTATACTATAGTATAGTATAGTAAGATAGAAAAAATCTATCACATTTACAACGACGACTCTGAATTTTGTATATTGCCGCGATTGAAATTGTATTGAATGAATGAGAAATTACAGTTTGTTTTTTTTTGCGGCTAGAAGTTTTTCTTCATCGTCGTTGTCGTCGTCGTGGTCGTCGGCTTTCAGTTTAAATTTAGACGTCGATAAGTGTACAATGTGATGTGTATAACCAGCCATTATCATTGAATAAACTAAAATTGTTTAAATCAACCAACAAAGAATCAAGGAATTTGAGATTAAAGAGAGAAACAAAATAAATTCAACCGATTTTTTGGGTTCATTACAATTTCGTTTGATTTTCTATTCTATCTATTCGAATCTGACCTGTGTAGTGACACTGAATGACTGACCACTTGTTGTTTTTGTTGTTGACCCAACTATATTTAAATTTTTTCCAATTTGTGTGTGTGTGTCTGTCTGTGTGTTTTTTTTTCTGTTTTTGTGATTATTTTTGTTCTGTGTTTTTGATTTAATCGATTTTTGTTTTTTTTTTTTTTTTTTTTTTTTTGGTTGAACATTGACAACCACAACATTAAAAAAAGTTACTTGTTTTTTTCCCATTCATTCACATTAAATATCAAGGTAAGATAATTTACATGACATTTTTTTTTAGATTTTTGTTTCGTTTGAATCAAAACAAAATTGTTTTCTTAGATTTCCCAAAATTTTTTCATGCCACTAAAATATATTGAATATTATGGTGCGTTTGTATGTTTGTGTGTGTGTGCGTGTGTTTTTGACAATAAATTGAAAATGTTGATTTTTTGAATTTTTTTTTCCCAAAATTCATTCCATTTTCTTTTCCATTTCATTCAGAATCAATCATGGTTTTTTTTTTTTTTTTGGTTCAGACAAAGTTGAAAATGTTTTTTTTTTCATTTCGCTTTTCACATCACATCGAATTTGATTTTGAATATTTTTTTTTCTCAGTTTTTCAATATTGCAAAAAAAAACTATAGTTTCTATAGAATTTTGTTGA
This sequence comes from Dermatophagoides farinae, assembly GCF_024713945.1. Classification (NCBI taxonomy): domain Eukaryota; kingdom Metazoa; phylum Arthropoda; class Arachnida; order Sarcoptiformes; family Pyroglyphidae; genus Dermatophagoides; species Dermatophagoides farinae. The sequence continues at coordinate 2,263,713 of NC_134680.1, read as the reverse complement.
AAAAGTGAATAGTGGATAAACAATTTCTGTTGATCTTTACTGGAAGAATATTCTGAAGATTGACATGAAAAGAAAAAACAACAACAACAACAGCAACAACAATTTCCATTGAAAATGTAACGAAACGATTTTTTCTTGATTTTTCTGAAAAATACTCAGTCGATTAAACATTGAAGTATATAGTGTGCATTTGGTGTGTGTGTGTGTGTTATTGTTTTTTGTGGTGTTAAACTTGAAATCATTGTCACCGGAGTTTTTTTTTTTTTAATTTTCTATTCTAGACCTTGAAATGAAATGAAACAGACAAACAATTGAAAAACCCTTATTGAATTTTTATTATCATACAACTTTACGATTCTTATTATTTTTCTACTTTCTTTTTTCATCATCAAAATGAATAGATGATAGAACAGTAGAATTTCCGCTAGAATGAATAAAAGAATACGATAATTTTACCGATAATATATTAGTGAAATGGTGGTTGTTGTTTTTTTTCTCTTTTTCAAAAAAAAGCAAACGGAAATTTTACAATTGAACAATTCCATTTCAATTTTTATGCCCGTGTATGTGTGTGTGTGTGTGTGTGTGTGTGTGTGGTTTCATGGTATTCAACTGTTTTCTCCTTTTTTCCAATTTAAATTCAGCCAATTAGATTCAGCATCGGATTTGAAAAAAAAATTCAATTGTAATTTCAGGCAATCTTCTTAATTAAATAAATAAGAAAGTATTGATTAATAAATAGATAGGTAGAATTCATTTCAAACACTATTTTTTTTTTTGATTAATAAAAGTATCAAACAATCTGTAGAAAAACGTTGTTGTTGTTGTTGTTGTTATTGTTGTTGGGAAAAGTAAAGTTTTAACATCATCATCATCATCATCATCATTGTCAATGGGTTAATGAAAAATAAAAGTTTTCAAGGATATCAAATAACAAGAAATAAAATAATGGAGAAAACTTATCATCATCATCATCATTATCATTAATGGTTGTTGTTAATCGGTTATCATATTGGCTTCTATTATTATCATATGAAAAAGAATTTGATTGTGCAAACTTTTCATTTTCAAATGAATGAATGAAAAGAATGTTCAGAAAAAAAGACGAAGAAAAACTTGAAAATTGATTGAATTTGAATTCGAATGTTGATGATGGTGAAAAGTAAATAGATTCTTATCAAAATTGAAAATTTTTTTTCTCTCATCATCGGTTTTCAATGATTCTGGTATTCACATATCAGCAATAGGCCACTTGGCTATACTAATTTCTTGATAATATTTTTCTGATTTTCTTTTTACCAACAAAACAAAACAAAAAAACGTTTAACCTTTTTAACCTTTGTTATTTGGTTATTAGAATCCGGAATAATGTAATAATCACAATCAATAAAACTAAAGCCAGGTCTAGGGGACAAATGCAAATTGACAATTTTTTTTTACCAATTTTTATCCATTTTAAAATAAACAGGATATAAAAACACCCAATCATAGAAGTAGCAACAACAACAACAACAACAACAAAAATTGAAATGAAATGAAAATCCTCAAAATTCAATCTTATGTCAAATTTATATTTTGTTGTTGTTGTTGTTGATTTTTTGAAACAACAAAGAAAACAAAATGTCAAAAAGAAACAAACAGAAAAAAAAACTTGTTCCAAGATAAAATCGAACGATAGACGTTTGCTATTCTCGCAATACCCACGAACAAATTGTTTGAATCTTTCTAGAATTTTAAACCACTCAATACAATTTTTTTTTCATGCAAATTTAATGTCTATGTGTGTCTGTACGAGAATGTATGATTTCAAACATTGATTTCAGAAAATTTTTTACAAACAGAACAACAACAACAACAACAACAAAAAATCCTGATATTAAACGATCATCGTTCACAGTTTTTGTCTAGAATTTTTTTTTTCGTTTATGTTTTCATTTCTTCCATGAGAAAATATCGTAGCCTAAAATAAATGTATATATATACAAACACATAAATATCATCAAATTTAATCTAAACAAAAAAACGAAACAAAATTCTGTTTATAATTAACCATTATTATTTATATTGAAAATGTTTGATACAAAAAAAAAATTCTTATATACCGTCATCATGTAGTAGGTAGAAAAGAAATGATGAATTTACTTGTGATTTTTTTTTTGTTCATGTGTTTTGTTTTCGCCATACGCTGATCCATTCCTTCCTTGATTCATTTCATTGATCGTAAATTTAAACTATACAATTCACAACAACAACACATCATGAACATGTACAATGTTTTTTTTTTTTTGGTTACATTTGATTCTTCCATTCTATTCTATTCGATGATGATGATGAAGTGTATTTATTCCTTATTCTTCACTTGATATAGCCTATTTATAAAAGTAAAAAAAAAACAAAACAAAACAAGAAACAAGTTTAATAATAATAAAACAAAAAAAAGCGCAAGAAAATTAGCACATTTTTTTCCAATATGTTAAACAAATGAGAATGATGATGATGAACAACAACATCCATAAGAAACATAAGGTTTGAAAGAATTTTTTTTTCATGTTTTTATTTCATTGTAATTTTCCAACGACAACAACAAACCAGATGGTTATGAATTTTTTTTTTTGCTGTCGTCGTCGTCGTCATTATTATTATCCTCAATCAATGTTTTGATCAACTTATACTAAATCTTTCAAGTAACAATTTTGTGAATGTTTATTTTTTGTTGTTGTTGTTGTTGTTGTTGTTTTATTCTCAATTCAATTCGATCGATCGATCGATAATGTTTGATGATGATGATTAAAACTGAATTTCGATACAACATACACAATTTTGTTCATCATCATATATAAATAACATTAAAATTCTTCATTTCGAAAGAATTTGTTTGTCAGCATTAATTCAGAAAAAAAAATTTCTTAATGTTTATTTTGATCGAACCGAAACGAATTGAACTGATTTTTTTTTGTTAAAAAAAAATTCTTCTCTTAACGGTTATTTATATGAAATAAACAGATATTTTTTTTCTGAATTTTAAATTAAGATCAATCACCAAAAAACGTGCCGATTATCATGTGCGAAAGCTGAAAAGAAAACAAAAAAAATAAACCCACATACGCATATATGCGCGCGTATATTCATCATGATGGCTAAAATTATCAATTTGAAATTCAAAATTCAAGTACACACACATGTACAACATTCTTAGTTCATTAATGTGAAAAAAAAAATTTTTTTTTTATGCATCGAATATGCAATTCATGTATGCATGTGTCCAACTCATGCATAGAAGAATTTCGATTGATTTCATCATTATGATCAAGATTGATCAGCTACCATTTACATTCGTACTAATACCTTTTTTTGATGATTTGTTTCAATATCTCGATGGTGGCCTGTTGCTTGCTGAATCTTTTTTTTTTTTTTTTTTGCTTTCTTTACTTTTATTCAAAAATTTGTTGATTACAAATTTCATTTCGATTTTCATGCAAGATAATGATTTTAAATGTTCATTTTCTCTTTTCATTTGATGACAACTGAAACACAAGTATCGATATAGTATAATTGAATGTGTTAATGATGATAAACTTAAATTCACCACTTTTATGATGATGATTATCATGGTTAATAATGATTATTATATATCTGAAAAAAAATTTGATGATTCCGATCATGATAAGTTATAAGAAAAAAAAAAATTCGATTCGATTCGAAAAATACCTGAACATTTATGGAAACTAAACAGGAAAGATATTTTTCTTCTTTGCAAAAAAAAAACATTCAATCGATAAAACTATCGATAGTTTCGTCTATCATCATAAAATTCGAATATCCTTTTTTTTATTATAAATCAGAATATATTAATATTATTACCCTGTGAAAACAAATGAAAACAAAATCCAGAAAACAAAAGCACAAATGCTGAATTGTCAATTTTGCCATTTTTTTTTGTTTTGTTTTGGTCATCTGATCATCATGAATAATTCAACAAGATATCAACAACATGAAAAAAAATATTGCCTCTAAATCAGTATTGTTATTTTTCATTTACAAAAAAAAATTATTTGATCCAAAAACAAAAAAAAATTTCATTTTTTTCAAAAAGATATTTTTATAACAATTCTTTGTCATCATCTTTCAACCAAAAGCAATCAAATTGAAACTATTTTTCCAGGAATTTTTTTCGTCAAAAAAATTTTTTTTTTTTCATAAAAAAATCGACTACTGGATCAAACGATCCTGAAAATAAATGAAAAATAAAAATCAAGCCTATAACTGAATTCGAATGTGATGAACGAATATATACTGTATATATAAATAGACTTTTTTGATTGTTCGATGTCGATGTTGATGATCGTAAAATCTGAGTCATAAAACGCCTACATCTCCACTGATCCAATTGACATATTTTTTTTTATTTTAAAAAAATAAAAATTGTATATATTGTCATCGTTATCTCTTTCTTTTTTGTCAATGTGTGTTTCCTATTGATTTTTAAAGATTTTATTTTTAATATTTTTTTTCAACTGTTTTTTTTCGCAATTGGTTTTTATTACCCTCACTCAACACAAAACCTCAAAATGGTTATTGTACGAACCCATTAATTTTCTATGTTTGATTTAGATTTTTGTTCCAAGTCGTTTTATTTCTATTGTTTCTTCATTTATGTTGTTAAAAAATAAAATTTTCCATTTTCATTACACTCAAAGGATTTGTGATATTATTTCTGGGGACCCATGATGTCCACACCATCAGGTTCATCATCGATGGAATTTTTCTCATCATAATGATTCTGGTTTCTGTTGATGAGTGAAAGGAAATTTTTTTAGGAGAAAAATAAGGAAATTGAAAAAAAAACATTATCACAACAACAAATCATGGACAAATTTGGTACCGAAGAAAAAAAAATTCATTAGAAACAGAATAAAACCTATTCCAGTCGAAATAGAATTCGAATGTTTTTCTCTCCTAAAATGGTTTTTGTGTGTGTGTGTTTGATTTTTTTTTGGATCATCATCAATCATTAACGGTGAAAAAAAACTCAAATTACAAACCACATATGAATGCGATAACCGAACCCTATAGCTTGAATTAACAATTAATTTTTTTTTTTTTTTGGTTTTGTTTTATTTTTTGTCGGTTTCTCTTCATTTGTTCATTGTTTGTTGTTTTGTGGTCAAAGTTTTGATTTTCAAATCTGATCTGAAAACTTTTTTTTTATGTTTGTTGTTTGATTATTACATATTGTAGTATTTTTATTTTTCAACCATTCAATTCATTCATCATCATGATTTAGTTATTACTCGGCTATTTTTTTTTCCAGTCCACATCCAAATGTTTTTAGGCTGGCTGTGTGCATTAATATATTTCTTATTAAAAATTCATTGTTATTCGATTTTGTTTTCATCTTTTTTTTATTGTTTTTGAATATTATTCATTCATAATTTGTTTGTCTATCAACTTCCATCACTATATATATTAAGTTTATTATAAAATTTTAAACAACACAAACAAACAACAAAATGTTTTCCAATGAATAAAGTACCAAAAACAACAGCTCGAATAAATTTTAAAATAAAAAAATAAACTCTATATTTGATAAAAAGCCGAAATATGAAAAAAAGAAATTTGCATGAAATACGATGCTGAATATATAAAAAAAAAATTTAAAGAAAAAATGCATCGTTGATGTTGTTGTCGAAATAGTTTCGAATGATGGTGATTTTTATTTTTTTTTTTTAAACATTCTCAAGAATGAAATCAAGTCTGTGAAGTGAAATTCTTTTTTCATATTTAATCTCAAAAAGATTGAGATGTTCATAATTTAGAATCTAAATTTTAGATGAAGAAAAAAAGCAATTACCATCACGCTTTGAAGTCAATGAATGAATTTTTGTTTTTGTTTTTTTTTTTTGCTTAATTTCAACTTAACTCAGATCCTTTTTCATTTTCATGGAACGTCATGATGATGACTAAATTTAATGTGATTATAATGATGTTGACGATGATGACGATGATGATGATGATGATGATAATGGAACTGTAGTTTATTTTCTTTTGCCCAGAATATAAAATTTTTTTCTATTTTGTTAGTACTAATTTCCGGCACGTCGTATCTTGCATTTATACCTTGAAAAATAAAAATGGGCTGACACGCAAGGTCTATATATTCATTTCTGACATATCGATATATCGAATCGATCCAAATCAATTAGTTTGATTGAGAAATATAACCAAAAAAAAAAAAAAAAAAACACGAATACACACTCACAATGTATGTATGCATGCATGCATGAATGTTGAATGTGTGTTTATAATAGAAAAAAAACGTCGTGTTTATATTGAATTTATGTCAAATAAAGATAAAAAAAAATTGAAAGTTTTTTCCCAAAATAAAAAAAAAACCTATACAAAATAATGAATAAATTAGGATAAATAAAATCTGACTCCTTTTTTTTCACTATCTATCTATGATATCGTGATCGTTTCAAGCCACAAACGACAACTTTGTTTGATTTTTCATACACTTTTTTTTAAATGTATATAGAGTCTGATATATATTAGGTTGAATCTCAATCAAAATACCTGAATTGAAAAAAGAAAAAATCTTTAGAATGTTAAACTATTGATGATAAGAACGACTGAACTTTTGAATATAAATAATAAATAAGAAAAAAAAATTCGAATGAATGATTCATCGAAAAAATAATCGATATAATTGCCCATTACTTTTTGGTTTTTAGTTACTATTTTAACCTACTTGACCTGTAGAATAATAATATGCTGTATATAATATATATATATTCAAAAACAAAACACTCGAATTCATCATCAGAATTTTATGTTTCAAAAATTTTTTTTTTGTTGTTCAAAACATGATTTTATTATTTATGGCTTGTAACAAACACGATGAAGATTTTTAAAATGTGTACGAAATTTTCTTTCTTTTTTCTATTTTTTTTATAAAAATTTATCTTCTGACACTCAATCAACAGCAACAACAATTGTTGTTTGTATAGAAATTTTTCAATTTGACATTGTAGATACTAACTAATATATTTTTTTTCATATCTCATTTTTACCAGGCATCCATTTCGTCGTCGTTGTTCCAATAGGAACGGAAAAAAATTTATCAGATACAGTAAACATTTTTTGTGATAGTTTGGACTACACGCTGTTTTGCTATGTTTGTTTGTTTGTCGTATTTACGTGCACTGGAAGATTACCGTATTTTATTTTCTCTTTTTTCATCGACATTTTGCCCTGTATAAAACAATAACAACGACAACAACAACAAACAATCAATTTTCATTTTTTCTCAATTTTTCTGAATTTTTGATCCTAGATTCCAATTTCATTGGATGCATTCTATTTCACTCATTTTTGTTCATGATCATCATACGATTGAACCAAAAATCGATCCAAAACAAAATTAATTTCGATGAACTTAAGTTATGATGACGATGATGATGACGTCCGAACAATGCAACAATCAACAAAATTCGGACGTTGTTATTGGTCACAACAACAACGACAACAGAAACGGAAATCAAATTGTTGTTGGTGGCCTCTATATCGATCAAACATCATTGTTAAATCCCTTGCCATCATCAACAACAACGATAGCTGATACATCATCATCATCATCAGTGGCTACATCCATTTCAACAATTATTGATGGAAATGTTAGCCGCAATAGTGGCTTGGGTGGTGGTGGTGGTGGTCATAATAATGATACAGATGATATGAATATTGATGGACAATTTCGATTATTAATTGATACAAATAATGACAAACATAATCATTGTGATTATAATATTATAAATCAATCATCATTGCCAATAATGGATAATAATAGTAATAATGATCGTGAAGATAATCTTCATCACCATTATGATAGTCATAATGAAGATGATGAATCAACTGAACCATTCCTAAAAAAACAAAAAATTGGACATCAACAACATTCAAAAATTATAAATCATCAAAATAACAATAATAGTAATGGTGGTGGTAAAAATCTTAAAATTGTCATTGTTAAAGCTGATGAAATGGATAATAATAGCAAGAATAGAATCAAAACACCATCGCCACCGCCAACAAAAACAACATCGATTTTGATGCCTGTTGATCAACCACCAAAATCGCTATCATCTACAACTAATACCGTTATTGTTCCAAATCATTGTACAATACAATCATCATCAAATCGTCGTAAATCAAAATTTTCTGTTATGATGGGTATTACACAATCTGGTGGTATTAATAATCATCAACAACAACAGGCAAAGAAAAAACGTTCGGAAGATTTTGGCATACCATCATCCGTTTCCTGTAGTGATATACTTGATCTTGAATTGCTCAATCGTCGTTATACGATACGTCGTAAAATACAGATATTAGGCATAATGACATTTGCAACGAATGTATTTGCATTATTATATTATATGATCATTATGTCTATTGATTCCTCATTTTTTTCACCATTATATCAAGATGATAAAAATAATGGTAATCATACAACAAACGTTAGTGATATAGTAACATCTATTCTTGTTACTATTTCTACAACAACTACTTCATCCGGTGATAATCAATCATCAATAATAGATGTAATCGTATTGATAATAACAACAATAATGGTCATCATATCATCATCATTATTATTTCCATTAGTAATCTGTACATTGACTAGTCATTTTTGTGATGTTAAATATTCACGAACAAATTTTTTTGCTGCTAATTCCGCCTCCGCCACTATGACCATGAATATCAATGCAAATTGTTTTACTTCTTCTTTTATGGCTAATCCAAAAACAACAACAACAACAATCATTGGTAATAATGATAAATTATTATCGTCGTGTGCCAATAATAATAACAATAATTCAAATAATGGATCGCCACCATATCGACAATATATATTGGCAACCGTGTTTCTTATATTTTGGTTATGGTGTACATTTCTTGTACATCGTATATTATCCGATATATTCTATCATGAAAATTATTGGAGCCGTTCACATCATTTTCATATTGAATCAATGGATATTGACCTATTGGTTGCTGTATTTTCAATTATTTACATACAATCAGTATTACCATTCAATCCATATATTAATCTGGCTATACAATTTATTTGTTTTGCATTATATATCCTTATGGAAATTATGCAAATAATTACCGTATTTAATGATGATCGATTACGTATGATTATTCAACAACAGCAACAACGTTCCATAATAAACAATAATGAAACATCGTCATCATCATCATCATGGCAACAATCGCATCAACAACAACAATCATTGAATGATTCACATGGATTTAATGAATATATTGTTAAGAAAATTCTAACAGATATTCTGATATTATTAGCATTCATAACCTATACAACCGATTCACGACGACGTATGGAACAGGAAAATTGTGATACATTTGCCGGTGCACGAAAAATCATTGATGATCGAATATTACTTGAATTCGAACGTGAACAACAGGAACAATTATTATTATCAGTTATACCGGCATATATTGCTGCTGAAGTTAAACGTCGTATAATGGATAAAATGGATGTTGATCGTAAAGGTGCACGTGCTGAAATGGAAAAACAAAATAATAATAATAATCAAAAATCGACAAAAACTGCAACAACAGCTAATGTTACAAATATTAAAACAAATTTCAATCAAATGAATTCTGGTGGAAAAAATCGTCGTGAATCACATGCAATATCCGGTTCAAATCAAATATTATCGGGTAATCATCGATTAGCTGGTCCAGGTGATCTATTGCCGAAAACACCACAAAAACAACGATTTCATGAACTATATGTACAACGTCATAATAATGTTAGGTATGTGAAAAAATGAATGATTTATCTATTTGCATTATTAGACAGAAAATTATATTCATTGATCCTATTATTTTTTGTTTTTTCTTCCATTTTTTTGAAATATATGATTCATTGGTGCGCGTTATTGGATCGGATATTTATCTGGATTATCATCGATTCCATAAACATTATATTCATTATCATAAATTATCTATGTTGTTGTCGTATTTTTTCCTGCATTTTTTCTGTCTCGGCATTAACGACTGGGAATTTGCGACCCGAAAAATCTATATTTATTTAAAGCCTATTATATGCCGATATCGTCAATTTTACACCATTATCAGAACAATTATCCGCTTCAGAGCTGGTACGAACATTGAATGATCTATTTGGACGTTTTGATGAATTAGCTCAGGTATGTTTCGAGTACATAATCTGTTTTCGTTTTCACAAGAAGTAGTTGTGTGTGTGTGTGTGTTTCAGCAAACAAAGAGAAAATAATTCATACAATAATAATGATATTATTATTATCATCATTTTGTTTTCTTCAAAATTTTCAGTTTTAAAATTTCAAAACTGTCACAATTATATTCCGTTCGCTTACACAACATAAATAATGTTGGGTAACATAATTAGAATGAATTATTCCTTGCAGGGTGGTAATGATTCAATTTTTTCGTCTAGAACTCGATATAAAAAGAGGGAAAAGTAGTGACCATTATCATCATTACTACAATAAAAAATATAGTCGAATGAAAGAACAAATTGACAATTCAATTTCATTTCATGGTTGATAATGATTGTAATAATTTTTTGAACAAAAAAAAGTTAGCAAATTTTTTTCATATTGTTATGCTTCTTTATAGAATCATCATCATTATTGTTTTCGTTGTTGTTGTTGTTATTATTGTTCCAAATGGAACCCTGACAAGTTTTTCTAATTTTGTTTTCTTTGGTTTGTGGTTCGCTTTCGATCGATTTTTTTTCTATTCGATTGCTTTTCTGGTTCATTGTTTTATTCAATGTTTGTCTTATTGCACAAACACACAAAAACAAATGAATCATCATTGCATGATACATGATTCTAGCATTTCATTTTTTTGTGTAAAACTTGCAACTTTTTTCGGTCGATTCTGTTGAATTTTTTCGAAATGAACATATATTTTATTTTACTTCAACTTTGTTTTTCCCTCTATATCCCCACACCGCCAATTTCAACACGTTATTGTGTCAATTAACACAAAAACACAGTGAGTGAGGCAATCATTCATTTGAATTGTGTATTTTTAAGATGATAATGATCATCATCATCAACAACATCAAATATTTGATAGAAATTGATCATTTGATCAAATCGAATTTTTATTGTATTATGAACCAAAAGTAATTGATGACATTCAAGAAATAACGTGTGTGTGTGTGTGTGTGTGCGGCCAGTGCACACAAAGTTTAGAAAATGAGAATAATATTCTAAATTTATCTTTACCTATCGATTTTATCGATTATTTTGTTCATTTCGACATTAGCAGAACAATTTTCGTTTTTATTCTTTTTTTTTATCAAAAAAAAAAAAAATCATTCGAATCATAATGGTAATAAATCATGATCAAAAATAAGAACCAAAATAAAAATAAAATACTCGCTCAATTCTGCTCACCGCATACAATCATCGTTCTATGATTCTGTATATGTAAGATGCATAGCAACGATGGCAAAATGAAAGATGATGATGAACGTAAAAAGAAAACGAAGATTCTGATTCATATATTACTGACCTTCATTTCGTTATTAATTCTCATTATTTATATACAACAAATACATGTTCAATTTAGAAATAATCAATATATGACCACCACCGCCACAATCACCAACACGTCAATATCAACAACATTATTGTCATTTTGTGTGTGTGTGTGTGTGTGTTTGTATTTGTGTGATCAAATGATCAATGACCACGATTGTCGCATTGAAATTGGTTTTCTTTTTTCGATTCACATATATAGAATTATATTGGGCCATTTATTGTCATGACAAAAAAAAATATTGCGCCATTACATCACGATCCAAATTTTTTTTCCATATTATTTATTTCTTAGAAATAGGACTCTATTTTTTATTCGATTTAGCTTTTATTAATTAAAATATGAGAGAGTATGAATGCTGTTTGTTGTATGGAAAAAAAATAAACAAACAATTTTGTTAGGTATGTATGTGACTTGTTCATAATCAAGCATCCACACCAATACCAATTATTCCATACATGAACATGTTCCACATCACACATTCTAAAACTTTTTTGGTTCTAGGAACATTTTTTTTTGTTTTTCATTCATATATTCATTCTATATTTATTTTTATTTTTATTTTTAAATTGTCCATCCAGGTATATGAAAAAACTCTTGGATAATAATGATGATTATCGTCATCGGTAGCAGCAGTATCCAAACATAACAGCTTCACTATTCTAATTATTTTTTTTTTTGGAATTATTCTGCTTGAAAGAATTTTTCTTCATTCTTGATTTCTTCTTCGTTTCTAAGATTATTTGAATTTCATAAACAGTGAATTCTTACTGAAATAAGAATGAAAGAGAGAGAAAAAAGTTCTAAATAATTAACATTTGTCGTTTTTTTCCGTTGTTGTTGTCACAGTAATATTTTCTGTAAAGGTAGTATATTTGAAGATTCTCATTCCGGTCCAATTCTCGATGATTATGATGATGATGATGATGATGATGATGAGTTTCGATTCGAAGAATTCATTCATTGAGTGATGTTTGTAATAATAATAATAATCAATGATCATAATGCATTGAAGCGTTTATAATACCAAAAATAAAAAGATGCTATTCGAATGTTTATCATCATCATCAACATAGTTTTTGCAGTTCAATGTTCAATTATTTCCAAATGTTTGAATCCAAATGATAATCATAATAATGTTGATGTTGAAATTCCAGAATTCCTTTGTGTATATAATAATAAGAATAATAATAATAATCAAATCAGAATCGTTTCGCGTTGAATCTAATCATGATGATGATGATAAGCCGTTATAATAATGTTTTTAAATGGTATATTTACATTTGGGATTTCAAAAATTTCGTTGCTCTTTTTCAAACAAATTTTTCTGGTGATGATTTGATCTGGATTTTCCAGAGATTTCAGTACAATGACGATGTAATATTTATGCTATCCATGCAAATGTCATTATCATCATTATTATCGGTTCGTATTGATTTTTGTCCAGAAATTCTGTTTTTTTTTCTTTTCTTTTTGTTGTTGTTGTCAAAATTCGCTTTCACCTGGTTTTTTTCCATCGTTCGTTTCATTCGTTCTAAGCGATCTGGATAATGGAAATTTGATTTTCGCTTTTTCATTTGACTGAAAAAAGCTTACTTTTAGTTTGATATTATGTTTGTTTGTTCCATTTTGAATAGAAAAATAGGTTATTTGATTGAACATTTTCGAATATATCGAATTCTTTTCAAACGTTTTCTTCTTTTTTTTCAGTCAGTCGATTCATTGTTGATTATTGTTAGCTTCACTATTTTGTTGACAATGATGATGATGATTTCATGATAATTTCACTGTAGATTTTTTCTCATCACAATATACATCGAATAATGGTGTGAATGGTGATGAACAGCAGCAGCAACAATAACAGCAAAAATGAGTGAAAGAATTCAAAAAGAAAAAAAAATAATATTTCATAGTCGCAGGTGTTCGATTTAATGATGATAATGACCATTGAGAATATGTTTTGAATGATCGAGATTAGAGAAAAATTTGTATCTATTTCTATCAGTTTTGTTTATATGTATCCAAATGGTCAATTTCCAAAATCTATTTATCCATGATGTTGTGGTGGTCACCATATTATATTATATGAATAATGATGATGGCAATATGTGTCGAATGAAATGATCCATTGGAATCAAATTCTCAATTTCACATCGGACTTTAATCTAATTTTTCTGATGAATTTCATCATGTGATTCAATCACTGTATTTCATTCATTCATTTTGAGTATTATCACTACCATCATCACAATATTAATAATGATAATGTTCTGCTAGAGAATTCAGAATCATCATTACAATTTTAGCATCACATTTTCTTTCTCTTACCTATTCTTTTCTTATGAACCTTTTTTTGGATACTACACAATAGGAGAATCAATGTATGCGTATCAAAATTCTGGGCGATTGTTATTATTGTGTATCCGGTTTGCCTGTATCACGTCCAAATCATGCCATCAATTGTGTACAAATGGGACTACGAATGATCAAAGCAATCAAGTAAGTAGAATTATTATATAATATAATAAAGTATATGATATATATGATGAGAATGATTTTTATTTTTTTTATTATCCGGTATACACATCATCATCTTTAGAATATTCATTCTTATCATTTGACTTTTTTTTGTGTATGTGTGATTGGAATTTGTAATTTCAATTGATTTCTTGTATATGATTCAATATGATCATTGATAATTGATTGTTTTTTTCGTTTTTATATTTTCTGTTACTCCGTTATAAATATAGAATGGTCCGTGATGCTACCGGTGTTAATGTTGATATGCGTATCGGTGTTCATAGTGGTAATGTTTTATGCGGTGTTATTGGACTACGTAAATGGCAATATGATGTATGGTCGGATGATGTTACACTTGCAAATCATATGGAATCCGGGGGTGTTCCTGGGTATGTATGACATTTTTTTGGTTCCGATGTGTGTGTGTGTGTGTATGAAATTTTACTTAATATAATTGAAATTTTTCTTTCGTTTTGTTAGACGTGTACATATAACGGAAGATACATTAGATCGATTGGATAATCGTTTCGAAGTTGAACCTGGTAATGGACATCTAAGAGATTCTTATCTTGCACAACATGCAATTAAAACTTATCTTATTATTGATCCAACGGTATGTTGTGAAAAATCAATGTAATGTTATCGAAAGAATTTTTTTTGTTTCATCAAATTTTTTTTTTTGTTTGTTTGATACAGAAATCTAAACAAGATACATTGGATACAAAAAGTATCGCTGATACTGGTAATAATACATCAAATGATTGTGCATTATCATCAAAACGACGATCATCATTGCAAGTGGATGGATCAATCATTCACAATGATTTGATCAATTGCAAAAATAATGATAATCAATCATCACAAACAAATTCATCGTTAACAAACGTATCGAAAGTACAACGTAAAATGGGTCCAGGTGTTGGTAGTAAACGAAATTTTTCTAAATGGACTGAATGTGGTTCATCCGGATGGGCGGTTGATAAACCATTTTCAAATATTTCCGAATCTGTTATAGCTAAAAATGTTACACAAACGGTAAATATATAAACATGAAAAAAAATTCATTCATTGATGGTATTTTTGTTAGAGTATTGCATTAGTTGAAGCCGTCTTAACACCTACACCACAATCATTGATGGATACATTACGTTCATGGTTTTCCTGTTGTCTACCTGCATCCGAACTACAACATTATCATCCGCGTAAAGCGGAAATCAATTCCATTTTTCTTCATTTTAAAGATAGTTCATTGGAAAATCCATATGAACGACATGCATTTGTGGGCAATTTTCCCACAAATTCCTTAAATGTAACCATTTTAATGTCTGTATTGGCCATCATTGAATTCATTTTGCTTCCAATGTATGTTGTTCGTGACACATTTAGAAAGAATATATTTAAGAAAAAATTTATCTTAATTGATTTTCTTCAATCCAATAATTTTATTTTGCAGAAATATTTTTACACTTACATTGATTATATCGATGATAATCATCGCATTAACATTTACCATATCGATACTAATACAATCAATTCGCAATCATCAGGTACCATTGACCATGTTACCAACACGATTTTCAACAACATTTGATCAATATAATAATAATGGTGCGAATAATACCAATAATATCGGTACGAATATCTGTGATGATTTGGAAACCGGATCAAACATTGGAAATACATCAATTACACATCATAATACATTACAACAACAACAAAAACGAATGAAAATATTCGAATGGTATCAACGATTAGGTATGGTGATGGGTGAAAAATTGGATTTCATACATGTATCGATTAGAAATTATACGGAAAATTTTCTAAGTTGTCATCAACAAAGTATAATGCTATTTTCATTAAGTATTTGTTCGGCATTAACAATCATAATGATCACTATTGAACATTGTCTTACATTTGTTCCATCCATTGTTAATTGTGATGATGTACCAATTCCAATCATGATGATAATGACTACTGCTACTGGTAGTGGCGATACTATTCCTACGATCACAACTACATTGAATGAACATCAAAAATGTCAACTTGAATTACGACATTACTTTCGCGTTTCATCCGTCATTGTTTTGATGCTCATCTCAACATCATTGTCACATTTGAAACATACATATCGTATACTTGTGCAGATATTCTATTTTGGTATATTAGCCATATTGAACATTTTGGCTGTTGGAAATTCCGGTACAAATGCTCCATCTATGATTCATTCTACAAATATTTCATTAGATAATCAAAATATAAATGATGATCATAATATTATGGATACGACAACGGAAGAAGCGACACCAACCGGTGTTTATGGTGCTACAATATTGTTTGCCCTATTCTTTTCATTAATCCTTTATGTACGTGATCGTCATATTGAATTCTCATCTCGTCTGCATCAATTATGGAAGGCAAAACTTCAAGTTGAACAGGAAGATGTTGAAACTATTGGCGGTATCAATAAAATTTTGTTAGAAAACATTCTACCACAACATGTTGCACAACATTTTCTATTGAATAATTATGGTCCAAATCGAACATTATATCACGAACGTTATAATTCAGTTGCCGTAATGTTTGCATCAATACCAAATTATCATGAATTTTATGATGAAAATGATGTCAACAAACAAGGACTAGAATGTTTACGACTACTGAATGAAATAATCTGTGATTTTGATAAATTATTATTGAAACCAAAATTTAGCTGTATTGAAAAAATTAAAACTATTGGTAGTACTTATATGGCAGCGGCAGGTTTACAACCCGGACGAGAAAGTTTTGAAGCCGGTGCTAAAGAAGGTAGTTTTAAACTACATCGTGAAGAACATAACGTCATTTCCTTGGTGGAATTTTCCATTGCATTGAATAATGTCCTACAACAGATTAATCGTGAATCATTTCAACGATTTCGTCTTCGTGTTGGAAGTAAGTTTATCATTTTTTGGTTCTTTTTGTTTACTTGAATCTTTTTGATTTATAAATATATAATAGTAAATCATGGACCAGTGATTGCCGGTGTTGTCGGTGCACATAAACCACAATATGATATATGGGGCAATACGGTTAATGTTGCATCACGTATGGATTCACATGGTATGATGGGTAAAATACAGATACCTGTGGCAACAGCAAAATTACTTATGGAACATGGTTATGATTGTGAATGTCGTGGCCGTATACATGTAAAAGGTAAAGGTGAATTGGAAACATATTTCATTAAATCACCTGCATTGAAAGATGAATTATGATCGAAAATAAAACAAAAAAAGAAGAAAAAATCGAACAACAAATTTTTCAGTTCATTTCTAAATTCCTATCGAAAGTGAAAACCTTCATTCTATAATCCAGCCAAAAATGACCAGAAAAAATCTTCTTGATTCCATTATGTAAATGGATTTTCATTGTAAAACCGCGTAACACAAACTATACATGCACACAAAATCAAATTGGAATCGATTCAACAAACAAAATTTTCCTTTTGTGTGTGTATGTTTCATTCATTCATTTGAAAAATTTCCTCATTTTTTTGTTATGCCGAAACCACAACTTTTTTTTATTTGTATAATACGACGACGGTGACAATGAATTGATTATCACTATCAATCATCATTCAATTTTTTTTGTGTGTCTTTTGTTAAAGTTTTTTTTCATTATTCAGTTTTGTAAATGTACAAAAAAAGGCAATGAAAACAATTTGATTAAATCACAAATGAAATCAAATGAAGAAAAAAAAATTCCATTTCGAATAATGGAGAAAATAAAATTCATAAATCTAAACATGCATCCAAAAATACACACACACACACACACACAATGATGTATGAAACCAGAAACGCTCAACACTTGAACAAACACAAAGTTACACAAAAATTGATACCAATTATAAATAGAAAAATAATAATATATGACATGTATTCCGTGTACATAGAATCAAACAAATCTCTGTTTGTTTACATTTTATTTTGTTATCATTATCATCATCATTTTAGAAATTCTCATTTTAGTTTTGTATACATACATGGTTTGAGGTTTTTTGTTTCATGTGTAGTTTTGTATATCATCCATCATGTATAACATGTAATTGTAAACAAAAACAAAACAAAAAAAAAAACACAAATTTATCCATTGAAAATATCATCTGTGATAATGAACAGATAATTCTGTTTCCGGTGTCCAATAATAACAACTACAACAAAAATTCAAATATCAATCCTCAACACCATAATCCTATTTCGATTGAATGAATCCAAAAAAAAAAAAAAAAAAAAAAAATGATTTGGCACAGAACGATAAAAATCTATAGTTTTCACATTCAATATCATTTATTATTTTAATTCAAATTAATATAAATGTCATTTTCTTTTCTAAATTCACGTTATTCATTTATTATTGTATTGATTTTAATCAATTAATTGATTAATTGATTGATTGTTTCAGATTTTATTCAAATTATTGTTGTCTATCTTGTGTAACAAATTTTTAATATTATAAATACACATATATATTTTCACCTTCAAATTGGTTTTAAAATCATTATTGATTATATATTTTTTTTCATTGAATTTTAATTGATTGTTGATTGATTTTTTCTAAAAAAAAAATGATTAAATTTAATTTTTTGTGAAATGAATTTAGAAAATTTGTGCAAGAATTTTTTTTTTATATGAAATCTTATTTCGAAGAGAAATAGTTTCATTCTAAATGGGGGGAACAACGGGAGCAACGATGATGTGTTTAATCAATTTTTTTTCAGTTCATTATCGTAGTTGAGAATTTTTTTTTTACCTGAAAAATTCCACAATCTATGAACGAAAAACTTCAACTGTTGTCACTAGATTTGGTGCACAAATTTTTTGAAATTTTTCACGCAATACATTTTCACGGCAATCCAATTTTTCGGAATCCTGACAACAATTTTCCATTAAATTTTGTGATTCAATAGCTATGATTGAATATTGTTGATTAAAATGATGATGATGATTACGACGTTTACGTATGATCGGTAATTCTAATGATGGATTTGATGATGGTGATGAAGCAGACGAAGATATAGCCGATGTTCTTCTAATTAAATCCAATATTTGTTCAGCATGTTGTTGTTGTTCATCTGAATTATCCATCGTTTCCATTGTCAGTGATAATTCATCCGTATCCGGTGTCAACATTGATGATTGTTTTGAATGAAAATATGATGATTCAGGAAAAAATGGTGATATATTGCGTTTACGACGTCCAACGATATTACCACCACATAATAACCGCATTGATTCCACACAAGAATCCAAAAATAATTGATTCAAATACATACGATATGTACGATTACAATAATGGCCATCGATACCTTCGATTGAATAAACGGATAATAGACCGCTGACATTGTAAACGGGAAATTTTGAACGAAATAAATTTCGATGATGATGATGAGCAGAAGCGGCAGCGGCAGCTGCAGCCGCTGCCTGTACATAATCATCTTCTAATTTAATATCATTAATTTTCAATGATGGTTGTGTTTGTACCAATAAACGATGTTGTTGCCAAACATTTATGATTAAAAACATAATGGCCAACGATATTGGTGATAACCAGCTACAATTACCTTTGTTAGACATCATTTTTATCAATCTTTTTGTTTCAAATGATGATGATGATGATGATTGACGTATCAATGATGTTTTTGAATTATCTTCCAAGATTCGTACAATTTTTGTTGATAACTTAACGACAATAACGAGTTCAAAATTAATCAATATGATTGTTTTTTTTCTTGATGAAGTGATTTTTCTGTTTTTGGTTTCAATGATGATTGATGATATCAAATCTTGAATATATATCGACTTTATATACCCGATTTTGATTTTCTTTTCTTTTTCTAATTCCATCATCATCATCATCATTCAGTCACAACAACCGCCACTATCGATAATAATAATCATGGATCATGGCCAGAATATTCTGGTTGATTGAAATTGGAAAACAAAAAATTCCAATAATAAAATGATTTAATGAATTATGAATATATAAATATATCTCATCCCACATGATATAATCGATTTATAGGGAAAAATGACTCATAAACACAATCAGAAAACGTCCATGAAAGGAGATCTAAGAATTTGTTCATTTTCAGCTTTTTTTTTTGATAAGGCTTATTATTATTATTGTTATTATTTCGTCATTCATTTTACACACACACACAAACAACAAATCCGAATAAAATTCAAAATAATTAATCCATAATGTCTGCAAATGTCATATGTGTACAAAATTATTAAAGAACGGCACAGAACCAAGAATGAAACACATATATATGTTCCGGTGCCCGGTAATAGCATGATATGCATATATACGGTCAAATTATTCTTGATCGAATCGAATGTTTCTGTCATCGTCATGATGATGACGACAAAAATTACAGATTATCATCTCTCTCTCTCTCTCACTCTAACCTTTTGTTTATTCTTTTCTTTCATTAGATTAAGATTTAAGTCAAAAAAAAAAAGGATTTTCAATATAGAAATGTTAGAAAGAAAAAGATTATGAAATCGAATTTGAACTGTTGTCCAATTACGTTTGTCGTCGAAATCTTTTCTCGAAACAATTTTCTCTCTGTTTCTTTTTTTCGATATATATATATTTTTTTGTTGTTGACAATGAACTTGAATTTATTTATTTCATATGCTTCAATTTGAATTTATTCATTCAATTTGTTATTTTGTATTTTATAATGAATATTTTAATATATATCAAATTCTGTCCAAAGATCTGAACCACATGAGAAAATCTTTTTTTTTTTTTATTTCATTCTGTTGATGGCAGTTTTTTTTTGTCGTTGGGTATATTGTTCATTCATTCGTTCGTTCGTTCGTTCGTCATCATCATTGCCATTTCTTTATTGGTCGTATTTGACATCATTTTTTTTCAATATCATTCTATTGCCACATCCATAAATCAATTATATTTAGTTTACACACACACAGTTGCTAACACAACGCCAATTTTGCAGCCGGAATTGTTGAATTTTCATTTTTGCCATTTTTTTGTCATCATAATCATGATCAAATGACATTAGAGTGGATATTTATAAGCTTTATTAAATGACATCATCATTCCAATAATGATGAACATTATTACAATCGTAATTTAAATTAATTAAAAATTTCAAAAATGACATGATCATATTGAATTTTGACAACAACAAATAATATCTTAATGATTATGATCATTGATTTTTTTTTTTTCGTTGAAACCTTAATGACATTTCAAGGTTAATTTTACAAATAAATTTTATGATGATCATGATAATCTCTTCCAATGATTCACAATGAAAATATTGTTTTTATTCTTTTGAATAAAAAATTTTCAGAATTTTCCCATTTTAGCCAGATTGATTTGTTTGGCTAATTGTTTTTTGTTTTGTTCGTTGACCATAATTCAATCAAATCAATTAATTAGGAATCACCCTCCAACAACAACAATGACAATGACGACAGCAGAAAAAAGTCGTTAAACTTTTAGAAAAATTGTTTGTAATTTTTTTTGTTATTTCGTGATATCCGAATTGAAATCAATTGTCAATCAATATTTAATCAATATTCAATCGACATTCAATATTGCATATATGCATCATTACATCGATTAATTGGGTTTTTGGTATGTATGTGTGCAATATAATAAATAAAAAATAATAATGAAAAACATGGATGGAAATAAAATCCATCAAGACCACGATTCAGCCAGTGATAATGATGATGATGATGATGATGGTAATAAATTTTTTTTTATTAGCAATTGATTGTATCCGATGGGTGATCATTGAAATTCACGGAATAGAAAAAAAAACACATCAAATAATCAATTTTCAATATTTTTAAATAAATACATTCCAGGTCCAACCTGTTGTGCGCACCCAAAACCATCAGAAAATCGTTATTGAGAATGATCTTGGATTGTTTTTCAAAAATGAATAATGTTTGATTGTGAAATTTGTTTTTCATTTTCAATTCACATTTTTCGACAAACAAAATCAAACAAACAAACTAAACATGAATGAAATGGAAACAAAACAAAAAAATATAACTTGATTCCAATTCACTCTGTGAACAACAATGACAGAAAAACAGAAATTTATTTGTTCAATCAGTGAATGAAAAATTTGAATTTGCAAAAAAAAACCGGGCCAAACATTTTTTAAAAAAAAATTGACATCTTTTTTTCATGATTGTCCTCGATTCGGAATATGAAAAAAAAGTACGCAGGTGTAAATGTTTTTGAATGTGCACAATCCATATTTGTGATCAAACAAAATTTGAGGGGGGAGAAAGAAAAAAAAACATTGAAATTTGCCACAACCTTTTTTTTCCATTTGAAAAACTGAATTTATATTTCTCTTGTCGATCTGATTTGTTTTTTTTTTGTTTTTTTTTGTTTTGATCGGTTAACAAATTCGTTCCAAATTTCATGTTTTTTTTTCACATTCCAATTCGAATGAACTTTTTATACAAATGATGATCTTGAAACCAAACCAACAATCGATACTATCGATAAACATGTGAATTGTGTATGCGAACTTTTAAACGACGCAACAAAAATTAATAAATTCATCATCATTTTTTTTATATTATTTACCTAAACGATAAATTTTTTGTTTTCTTTACAATGTCAAATTAAAATCCTAAAATGACGATAATGATGACGATGATGATGAAATTATTTTGATTTGTGATCAAACTTTTTATTTTTATTTTTAAATGTTGTTACTACTTGCTACTGCTGCTGCACATTATTACGATAAAACAAACAAAACAAAAGAAAACAAGAAAAAAAAATCAAATATTCACAAGTTTTTGTTCATCATTCATCCATCCATCTATCATTTGTTTATTCAGAAAGAAGCTATTCCTGGAAATGTACCCAAAAATATACACACACACAGTTATTCGATAAGTATGTTTCAAATGGTCGATGATGATGATGATGATAATCAATAATGAACAAGATGGCCATGAGATAGGATTGTTCGATTCGATTCGATATGTAAATGTTCGAAATTGCACACACACACACACACACACACACACACACACACATCCCAAATCTTTGTATGTAACAAATTTGATAAATGTGTCAAAAAAAAAAATTTAATTTTTTGTTTTATTTGACAATCAGCTCCCGATTTGGATCGAATGAATAATAATTATTATCTATGAATTCAAGACACACAACCAAACATACAATCAACCATACATTCATTCATTCATTCAGAAGTAAAATGAATCCATTCAACCAGTGCATAAAAAGTTAACAACAACAAGAATCAATCAAAAGTACGACAACATATCCATTATTATCGTTTGAATATTTCTTGTTTGAAGAGAGAGAGAGAGAGAGAGAGAATTCTAAAAACAACAAATTGAATGAACAATAATGATGATAATAATATCTTTATCGAATCAACGGCGATCATATATCGTTTTTTTTTCTAGTTTTTGGTCGTTTTGTCGATGTCCATGGAACAAAAACAACAACAATAATGAAATATAATATAGACATAGCCTGCCTTTTTTCCATTCATTTTTTTTCCTGTGTTTTGATGGCCAATGTCATACACAAATTCGTTCGTACAATGTCAATTTCATTACGATTTTAAGTAGTATTTTTTTGTTGTTGTTGATTTTCAAATTGAGTATTTATTTTTATTGTTTGAGGTAGTTGATATTTTTTTTTAAATTTTTAAATTCTCTTAAAATTTTTCCGCACTCACTACAACCATCATCGACTATATATAATGAATAATAAAGATAATGACAGACAACAACAACAGGAAACATAAACATCCATACATATTGATTGTAGATTTGTCTGATGATGATGACAATTCATTTTCGATGATTTTTACTTTTTTTTTGTTTTGATGATAAATCAAAATTTCTTATGGCTAATTTTTCTTCTGTTTTTAATTAAATTCTATTGACATTATGAATGATGGTCAGAGAAAAGGGGTGATGGTGGTGAAAAAGTAGATAATGAGTTGATGATGATGAAGATTGTGAGAGTGAGAGAGAGAGCCATTATGAAGATAGTTTTTTCATTTAAATTTTTTCATTAAAAAAATTTGTTCGTAATTGTTTTTCCACTTATCATGATCATCATCATCAATTGATTGATTGATTGATTCACGTGCTTTTTAAATGACTATTTTTTCTATATGAAATGTTTGTTGATTCTCTCTATGTGTTACTGCGTGTTGTTCAAAATTTCAGATCAAATTGATTGATTGATCTGTTTGAATCATTATGAATCGTATCTATTATAAATACTTGAAACATTAAAAAAAAATGTGAATTATAATTTATCCATCATTTTTTTTTTATCATCATCGAATGAATGTATGAACGAATCCTTTATCGAATACAGAATCGATATGTTCAGTCAAATGTTTCACATTCAATTAATCAACCAATTCGATGATCATGATATATTATTGACGATGACATCGTCGATTATTCAGGAGAAAAAAATTTTTTTTTCTCTCTTTGCTAATTGATTTAAAGTTATCAATTCATTATGGTCAATAATAAATTATTATTGATGAATTGGTGGAATTTTTTCCCATTTCTTATCTATTAAATAACGAATAATATTTATGAATTTTCACCATAAATGTTGATTACATCAATTTTCTATTTTTTTCAAAATCGTTTCGTTTCAATCGAATTTCATCATCATCATCATCATCATCATTATCTTTTCATCATATACAAACATTCGATTCAATTTCGGTTAGTTCCAGGTACACGTTATTATCATTAGATATCTTAGGTAAATTATTTTACCTTGAAACATCAAGGTAAAATATTCATTCAAACATCTTACACATTAAACACACACACACACACCTCTTACAACATTTGTTCAAAAAAAACCTTGGTTACCATACCGGATAGCACACTTATTGATGATGATTATTTATAAATGTGAAAGAAGAAACAAAAAAAAACGAAACGGAAAACCTCTCTCTTTCTCTCCATTCATTAAGGAATAAACAGATTCTAACCTTTTTCGTTGTTGTTTTTTACTTAAAATTTCATTGATCTCACCATTTCGTTTTCTCTATATTCATTCATCATTGACTCTCACCAACTGATTGATTGATTGATTATCAACAAACATCATTCAATCTAACTAATCAATTGAATGAATGTGATTGAACAATTGAAAAGTTTAAAAAAAAATAAATTCAATTTGTATCGCATACAGGTTTCATTCGTTTACAAATTCCAATTTTTTTCAATTTCATTCAAATGATTTTTCAAACAGCAGCCAGCCAGTCAGCAAGCACCAATGAACAAAACCAGAAATACAGTGATAGTAAGAGTGAAAGGAAGATAGAAAGAGAGAAAGAGAAATATTGGTTTTGAAAAGAGACCTGTTGCTGTTGCTGCTGTTGATGCTTTGACGACAAACAAACACACTCCCCATTATAGATGATTATAACAATTTTTCCATTATTCACAATTTAAACATCAACGATGTTGTCGTCATCTTTGTCGTCTTCGTCGTTTTATTCAATGTTGATTCAGCCAATAATAATCGGTTTGGTAGAATCATTCTATTTGATCGATCGATCGAATGAATGGAAAGCGACTGTATTGTATGACTTTACTTCATTGATCTGAATCTATTTTGAATCAACATTTATCCCATCTATCCATCAATCAATCACGCACAGACACAGTGTCACCGGATGATGGACATAACCAATTTGATTCGGTTTAGATAGAAATCAATGAAAACAGAACAAAAAAAATGTTGTTTTCGATTATCGATGATGATGAAATATCCATATTGTTTTCTTATTTGATTTGATAATCGATTCACTTTTTTTTTCTTGTTCTTCTCATTCTTCTTGTTTCATTCTTGGTCACATCAATCAATCAAATGGAATCAACAAAAATCAAACAACAACTTTTTTGTCATTTGTCACCGTGTTTGTTTGTGTGTCTTTGAACAACGGATAGGCCAATTTATCTGATGTCGATCTTGTCCAATAATATTTGTGTTTTGTTTTAATTTCGTTGTTTCACAATGAAATTATCCATCATACTCATCATTCATTTTGTATTATCGATTTTTCGAACATAAAAGTTTTAGTGCTGTTCTCGTAAAATAGTGAACGAATGAGTGTGGAACAAATTTTTTTTCACGATCCAATACGGGTTGATTTTTTTTCTTCTTGTTGAAAATTCAAATTCATCAAACGATGTGAATTGGTGATGGTGATGGTGGTGGTGATGGTGATGACATTTGAATGTTTGACGGCGATGATTACTTTCTCTCATTCTTACTTTCACTTCACTTTCACTCTCACATTCTTCCTGTGTGTTTAATTAATTATTCAATCCTGTTTGATCATCATTGCCATTTGTGAATCTTAATTTTTATATATATGATGATCACACACACAAACATACACACACAGAGTCGTTCAATGTAATGAATGAATAAATACAAAATTGAATTTTGAAAAAAAAATCATTCAAATATTTTGTGTGTATTCAAGTGAAAAAATATTTCCAAAAAAAAAATCAAAATCAAAATCAGATTTTTTTTTTGATTTTTTGTTTGAAGGTAATTTCAATTCACATAACTTGATTTATATATTATTATTATTATTACATACAAAATAAGAAAAATAAAACACTCACCTGATGAAAATGAAGTAATCGACACTAATGAAATTGGATTGAATTTTTTTTGTTTTGTTAAAAAGGTGGTGTATAAATCGAACGTTCTTTTTTTTCGTAATAACATCGTGTGTTGTGTGTGTGTGTGAGTGTGTATAACAAACACACAATACACATACAACGTAATAAATAACGATGGCGACATTTATAATCGCCAACAATCTTATTCGATCATCACTATCGTCGTCATCATTAATAAAATGGTTATCGACAGCGACGACAATATCATCAATCATAATTTTATCCATAATCATTGATTCGATTGAATGTATAAATGATGATGTGAGATATTATCATTATTCTATTGATCATCATCAACAACCACAATCAAATTTAAATCCATATTCATCATTATCGTATCAAACATTACCTGGACAGATACAAAATTTAACAAATCAAACATTTATTTTACGGAAAAAAACTCGTAAACCAAAAAATAATCAAACATTATCATCATTACAACAACAATATCCATTAAAACAATGGCAATCATCAACTTCACTCAATCGGAATAACAACAATTCAACAATAATACATCCATATCATGTACTTATTGGAGAAGGTCGTAGTCCCTTACCATCATCGGATAATAATGAAACTGTTACAGCATCCGGTTCGAATATTCAACCAATTAGTATTATACGTACAAATAGTTTTCAGCGGCAACCATTAATGGATTCACAACAATATCCTGTTCAAGAAGCAATGATCGATATACAAGAACAGCCATTACCAAATTATCAATGTGATTCAATCATACATGATTATCATTTTATTATTGAATCACCTGAATATCCGGCACAATATCCAGTAAATAGAATATGTTCATATTATATTGGTAAAAATCGTACTGATGTTTGTCAGGTGAGATCGATTTTCAAATTTGAAACAAATTCAATTTACAAACCAAAATTATTTCAATTTTCTGAAATAGGAAAATCTCCATTTTAAAACACTAATATTAGATAGTTCAATCTGATTTTTGACTTTTAAAATTACATTTGAAAATTTGAAATTTTTGTTCTCTTTTTCTTCGTTGCATTTCAAGGTTACTATTATTGTCTTTGTTTCGATGATGATGATAATGTGATGAAATCATTCATGAAAATTTACAATATCGATTGATTGATTGAAAAAAAATCAACAATTGAACAGTAATGATAATTCATGTAATTAGCCATTAATGATAATTAACAATCATTCATTTGAATTCATTGAAATCAATTATCAATCATCGTTGTTTATATTTATGGTTTTTTTCCATTCAAAATAGTAGTTTTATCGATTGATTGATTTAGGGAAAATTTCATTTCATTTTCATTCTCATTTTTGTTTTATTTTATTTAAATTTTTAAAATATATTCAGATTGAGCTTACCATCTCTGATATGGACATTGAAGATACGGCTCAATGCACCGGTGATTATCTTGATCTTGGTATCACAAGTATCCAACCATTGAATCAAACTACTAAACAACTACGGCCACAACCGCAACAAGGAGAACGTCTTTGTGGTCTAATGTTACGAAATACAAGACGTATGGATTGAATTTCTTTTTCATTTTTTTTTGTTTATCATTATTGTTGTTTTTAAAAAAAATTTTACTTTAATTTTTTTTTTACATAGGTATTTTAAATTTTCCTCCGAACGCTTCACATATTCGTCTAACATTTCATTCGGATTCAAAAAATAATCGTCCATATCGCGGATTTTCGGCAGAAATTCAACAGATACCCGGTAGTTGTTCATATGTAAATCATTCGTATACGACCAGTTGGAATCCACAATATCCGTTTGGCAGTTCAAAAGGTCCTGTTTATCAACCGGGTAGTAGTAGTGGTGGTGGTTCATATCCAACATCACAAATACCAATCAATATTGGTTCCAGTTCTTATAATCCTGCTTATGGTTATAAATATCCTGCCATTGGTGGTAATCACTATTCACCGCAACAACCTGTTCCTGGAACAGCAGGTGTTAGTTATTATCCACAACAACAACCATATCCAATGTCTGGACAATATCCGATGAATACGGCTGGACAATATCCAGGATATCATGGACAACAACAACCATATCCAACAACAGGCATTAATACTGGATATGGTCAACGATTATATCCACCACAACATCCACTTTATAATAATCGTCCATCCATTCAAGATCCTAGTGGTGTCATCTATCAGAATGCAGATAAAATACCCGGATCTCGACCTGCAATATATCCCGGTAGTGGTGGTGGTGACATGAAATCACCATATGATCGAAATCGCCCATCTTCTATATATCCACATAGCAATACAACAGTTGGACCAATCTATTTGCTATCATATTGCGATGTGTATTTGGGTGAATATCAAGGTGAAATTCGTTCACCGGGTTATCCATTTGGTTATCCAGTAAATCATACATGCATGTATACGATAAAAAAAGCCAAAGATGATGTTTGCGGATTAGAATTAATATTTCATCATTTCGATGTTCAAACACCAAATACTCAAAAAGATTTGACAGATAATTGTCATGGTGATTACCTTCTATTACCTGATGGTGAACGTCTTTGTGGTTATTATACACAATCAATGAGTGGTGATTATAAATTGAAAAAATACTTTGAATTTCCCGAAACATCGGAATATGTATTCATGCAATTCATAAGTGATGGACAACAAATACCGGATGGCAGTGGTTTCTGGATCGAAGTTAAACAGTTATCGAATAGTTGTAAAACCAGCGTAGATTATCCATCTATACGTTGTGATCGTATTATTTCCGGCAAATATTCACAAGTTGATCGAATTTATTCACCTGGCTTTCCACAATATTATGGTAAAAGACAACAATGTGTCTATTTCGTACAACCAATGGATGATAAAACATGTGAATTTGAATTGGATCTTGTACAATTTAGTCTGGAACAGCCATTAAATAATCCACAGGAAGAATGTCGAAAAGATTATCTACAACTACCGGATCGAAAACGCATCTGTGGTCATCATAAATTTCGACGAATATTTCAATTTCCTAAATACCATGATCGTACCAGTATGTTTTATTTTCATTCAGATGATCAAATCGAAGATCGTGGATATGAAATTGTTGTTCGTCAATCGCCAAATAGTTGTGATAATTATAATTACAATATTAGTGGTCAATCACCAACAACACAGCCATGGAATACAAATGTTTATGTTCCATCGAATGATCCGAATATACCACCTGGTTATGTACCGCCTACACCGGTTTTCACATTTGATAACAGTACCGGTGGTTTACAGCCATATCAGCCACCATTACGTCCGGGTAACACCAATATATATCCTGGTGGTCCTAATGTTATTAAAATTGGACCCGGTGAATTCGGTCGTAAAAATCTTTTACCATCAGCTGTAAATATTCCTGGTTATCCAACACCACCACCATATTGGATGAATACAAACATACCGAATAATTTGAACGATCCAAGAAATGTTGATTCTTCTGGTACGATACCATTATTCTATGCAAATGGAACTTTGGCAACACGAATACCACCGATGAAACCGGTGGATATGATACCGTATTTGAAAAAAGGAAAAACAATTATCCAAAAAGATTCTATTGGTCGATCATTCACTATTCACACACCACAAGATATGAATGCTGTCACATTCAATCGCATACCGAATGTTCAACCGGATGAACCTGAATTTCAATCTAGTGCTCGAATACAACAATCGCCAAAAATCGAACGTTTACGTTCATTCGATCAGATGCCAGCTGCTGCAGTCGATACTATGAATATTATGCCCGTATATAATTGTGATCAATCCATTACCAGGCCAGTGGAATATATTCGTAGTCCAAATTTTCCAAATAATTATCCGGTCGTAACACGTTGTATTTATTCAATACTTAAATCCGATACAAGTGTCTGTCAAATTCGTTTACATCTATTGTCATTAGATTTAGAATATACATCTGGATGTCGTAATGATTATCTTCATATTGAACCAACAGGTGAAAAACTTTGTGGTCGTTTTAGCCAGCCGGAAGTTCGTGGTAAGTTTCATGACAAACCATCATTTTAATTCACCATTTTCATAATTTTTTTTCTTGATCCATTAAAAAAAGTTATAAATTATTATGGCTATTCACGTGATATTCGATTGATATTCAATTCGGATCGTGAAATTACAAGCACTGGTTTTGAAGTTCGCATTGAACAGATACCAAATTCCTGTAATGAACAACGACCAAATGTTACTACATTGAATGCTATGGTCATTACACTTGGCAGACAATTTCAACAGAAACAGCAACAACAACAACAACAAAATCAACCATCAACATTGACTACATTACCATTATTGTCAGCTGTTACATCATCACCAATGTCGACACCATCTTTGGATCGATTACGAACAAGTGAACCAGTTTTTGCAAGTTCAATTGGATCACAAGATATTTCACCACAAGCATTGATTAATATGAATCAAACGACAAGTACTACATTGACTCCTGGTATGCTTTCAACAAATAGTCGTGTATGCAAAACAACAACAGCAATAGAAACCTATTTTGAAAGCGATAATTTTCCCCTTGAATATCCAAGTAATTTGGATTGTTCTTATCGAATATTTCGTGCAAATCGTAATGTTTGCCGATTAGAAATTGATTTTGAAGAATTTAATGTTGGCGATGAAAATTATTACGGTCCTGATGGTAATCAACGATCATCGGTTCGTTTCGATGATGATCTGAATGATGATATGACTCAACGACGAGAACTACAACGTAATCGTCCTATTGGTGAATGTCTAAATGATTTCATTGAAATCGATGGTATCCGTTATTGTGGACAACGATCTGGTCAACAGGTGGCAATAAATTTTCCAAAATTTTTAAATGAAATTCCCATACGATTTATATCGGTCAATTCACCACATGTATCCAGTTTTAATGGATTCCGTTTGAAAGTACGACAAATTGATCAAAATTGTCGTACATTATCATCATTAACGAGTCGTTCGAATAATAATAATGATGTTGAAATGGAAGATGAATTTGGTCCAGCCATTGTTGAATCATGTCCAAAATTATCAACGAAAAATTCAAGTTCAACATTGCTACAATCATCATCATCGGCACCAATGATAATGGTTATTGGTTTAGATGGTACAACTAATTATATTGATCCATCATCAACAATCAATGAAGAATTAGTTAAAATACAGAGTCCACAATTTAGTCTACCATCACAGTTACAATATGAACCATTTTTGGATTGCAATTATGTCATACAAAAAGTGAATAAAAATATCTGTGCATTGGAGATACGATTCGAATTATTTTCATTAGAACAATCATTTTCCTGTGAAAAAGATTATCTGCAAATTAATCGATTAAAACTTTGTGGTAAAATACCAATGGATACGACACGTATGTTTCATTTTTCTTTTTCATTTAAAAAAAAATTAAATTTTCATTTTTTTTCATTCAGGTGTATTCGAATTTCTTGATGATCAAATGATTATAAATTTTCATACGGATTCTGATCAACAGGAAAAAGGTTTCGCAATGATACTCAAACAGATTCGATGTTGACCATTCTGAATTCTGGACCAACGATAATTCAATCGATCCATCTTATCATTATGAAAAACAAACAAAGAAAAAAAAATCTAAACAAATCACAGCCACTTTTTTTTCTATCATACACAGTCATCAATAAATTTTGATTAATTTACATATATGTGGTATTATTATATAATTAATATTCTGGACATGTATAACGCCTGTGACGCACATTTATACATAGTGAAAACAAAACAAAACAAAACAAAAAAACTGAACATGAACATTTTTCAATCATCATGATCTTGAACATTAAAATTTTTATTATTGTTATTTTTTTCACGATAAAAATTTATTAATTATAATTATTTAGCACTGATGATGATAAGTGGATGCTTCAATTTTTTTTTTGATTTTGATTTTGATTTTTTTTTTTGAATGTAACAATTTTTTCCTCTTTCTTACACTTTAAATTGTTCATTCTCTTATCATAAATAAAAAATAACCAGCCCGGTACAGGCGCTTCGCGCCTGCCCCAGGCTGGCCCGCGGGGCTGAACAGTCAATATAGCTGGATACCCGCAGGTGTGGCGGCTGCGCCGCCCCCCTGCTTGGTATCCAGAACATTTTTCAATCATCATGATCTTGAACATTAAAATTTTTATTATTGTTATTTTTTTCACGATAAAAATTTATTAATTATAATTATTTAGCAGATGATGGATTTTTGCAGATAAGTATCATTGTTGCAATACTGGTGTAGGAAGGTACTTCAATTTTTTTTTTGATTTTGATTTTGATTTTGTTTTTTTTTACAAATAAACGCGTGCCATTGAATGTAACAATTTTTTCCTCTTTCTTACACTTTAAATTGTTCATTAAATCTTATCATAAATAAAAAATAATGGAATAACTTACCAAGCGATGATGATAATAAATCATGAAAACAAAAACACAGAACAAATAATCTTCAGGCATTTCATCATCAAATACACACTCACACAGGCACACAAAATGAAAATCAATGGTAATTAATACAATTCGAAAAATTCGAACTCTTTCTATGTTCTATTGAATTACTGCACCATCTATTGGATGCAAAAGCTGCAGCAACGTTGCTTTGAAAAAAAGCTTTGTCGAAGCTACATACCACAGAATGCGTTTCTTTGGAAGCGACTTCTACTTCTGAGCTGGGCGAACTGTTCAGCGGCATTCAAAAGTTTTTCCGCATGCTCAGACACACACACACAACACACACTGAGTAGCTCATACTAAATAGTTATGTTTGTACTGAAAATAATTAGGAATGTCCAGCTCGGCTTCCCCGCATCAAATGCCAAGTTAATACAGTTTTTTATACTTGCAGAGTGTAAAAATTGCAGTTTACAGTGGAAATTTAAGCGACATAGAATAGTAGATGATGATGATGATAATAATAATAATAATGGTAATTAATACACTAGAGGTTAATTTTCTTTCTTTTTTTTCTCTCTCATTTTCAAATTTAAACTCCCATTATTTGTTACTATGAGGCTGTTTTTTTTGATTGTAAATTGTTAAAAAAAAAAAGAAAAATTGTACATTAATTGATTGTATTATAAATGTGTGTGTGTGTGATGTACATAAACACAATTCACTATCATCATCATCATCATCATCAACGGCAATAATAAGTACTTTTTTGGGATTGCCTTTTTGAAAAATTTTCATCATTGAATGAATCGAATGTTTTCCAACAAACAAGCAAAGAAAAAAATCGATCAATTGATCATATTCAATACATTGGCGTTATTTTTGGATTATTTAAATCAGATTGATTTTTTTATCGATTCTCATTATGTTTAAACCATTGACTTAAAGATTTTATTTGATTTATTGTTGGTTTGATTGTTTTTTTTTGGTTTTCCTAGTTATAACCACCATCATCATCATCATCATCATCATCATCATGAAATTGGGATATCGACATTTGCGTGCCTTATTGATTATGTTATCAACAATGATGGCATATCTCGGCCGTATGAATCTATCGACGGCTATTGTTGAAATGGCTAAACATCATAAGAAAACTACAACAGGCAATACAACAGACAATACAACGACAACAACGACAGCTAAACATTTTGATTGGAATGAAAAAACCCAAGGTGTTATATTGGGAGCATTTTTCTATGGTTATTTTGCTCTGCAATTAATAACTGGTCGTTTAACAGAAATTATTGGTCCACGATTACTTGGAACGATCGGTTTGGCATCTACTGCATTGATTAATCTTCTAACACCATTTTTAGCCGAATATTATGGATATTTTGTTGCATCACGTGTATTAATGGGTACATTACAAGCTGGTATATTTCCATGTGCATTTGCATTGGCTGCACATTGGATACCGGATCATGAACGTTCAACAGTTACATCGATGGCATATATTGGTGGTAATCTTGGTACAATCATTGCTTCCGGTTTATCTGGTTGGCTATGTAAACATGGTTTTGCTGGTGGTTGGCCATCAGTTTTCTATGTTACAGGTATTATTGCAGCGATTATTACCATATTATATTGGTTATTCATTTCGAATAATCCAGAAGAAAATAGTAAAATCAGTCAAAAAGAAATTGATTTTATTCGAAACAATATAAATACGATAAATGCAGATCGTAAAAAATTACCCGTTCCATGGATGCATTTTCTTCGTAGTCCAGCTATTTATGCAGGAATTTTTTCCCAATTTTCAATGATGTGGGCCATAACTGTAATGATGACAAAATTACCCGATTATATGCATAATGTGATGAAAATTTCGATTGAATCAACTGGTTTTTTCGGTTCAGCATTGTATACGGCCGAGAGTTTAAGCCTATTTTTCGGTGGTATCTTGGCTGATACAATCATAAAACGTGGCAAATATTCAAAGAATCAAATTCGTAAAACATTTCAAGCATTAGCTGCATTCGGTTCAAGTATTGGCCTATTTATCGTTCCATCGCTTGGTCCAAATGCCGGAATGTTTTTATTTGTAATGATCACATCAATGTCATTATTAGGTTTACAATCTGGTGGTATCGTACCATTACCGGCTGATTTAACCACAGAATTTACGGCCACAATATTTGGCCTATTTAATACGATTGCCATGACAAATGGATTTATTGGTCCTTATGTTATTGGTGCAATGTTGGATTCTGATCCTAAACGCCCGCATCATCAATGGATGATTGTTTGGTATTTCACTGCTGCCTTACGTATTGCATCCGGTCTTGTTTTCATTTTTATCGGTTCAGCTGAAAATCAAGGCTGGGATATGCTACATTTACAATAATTAATTATACTTGATTTTGATTAATTTAATTTTTAGACAAAAAAAAATCATTATTCAATCCAATTAAATATGTACAAAACAATTACGTTTTTGTGA
Source organism: Dermatophagoides farinae (assembly GCF_024713945.1). NCBI lineage: Eukaryota > Metazoa > Arthropoda > Arachnida > Sarcoptiformes > Pyroglyphidae > Dermatophagoides > Dermatophagoides farinae. The sequence goes on along the minus strand of NC_134680.1, from coordinate 2,227,848 downwards.
AAATGTTAGTGTGTTCTTGCGTGCTGTTGGTTTTTTTAAAAAAAATGAGAGCATAACTCTCTTTAAATTTATTCTTAATTAAAATAAAAAAAAATTATATTTGGAGGGAAACGGGGGCAATGTTTACTGTGTCGACATAGACAATCAATACAAGATGATTATTGAAATTCCTGACATTAATCAACGGAAATTGTTTTAGTTTTAATAGTAATGAACTTACAGTAATTTACACAAATACAAAGCGACTTAATTAATGAAAAAAAATAGGATTATCTATAAATATGACCCGGGAATGGGTCATACAAAAAAATAAAAGGTCCTTTGTTTGTTAATAATAATCACCTTTAACAAAAAAAAAATGTCATATTTAAATTTTTTATTGTCGTTGATTCTACTTTTGTGATTATGAAATTTTTTTTTTTATTGAATAGAAAAAAATAAAAATCGCAAAGAATAATAATGAATCTCCTATTTTCAAAATTGTTTGTTTTATTTAATCATTTGTTGTTGGTGGTGTGTGTTTTGGCCAAATACAACAACAAACCAACTGGATTCAGATAAAAATACATAAGGTGAAATTGAATTGGTATTAGTTTATTTATTTTTTTTTTGTTTGAAGTAGTTTATATTTTTTTAAATTTTTTTTTTCGTAAAATTTTTCCGTACTTATTACAAAAACGTCATCGTCTATAATGAATGATAACGATAATGGTGGACAACAACAGCAATTAGTTGAACGTTTTCGTTCGGCAATTATGGCTTGTTTGGAAAATTTTCACATCGATTTACGACGACCAAATTGTGTTCATTACCAAAATGGTTCGAAACGATTATTATTCAGTGATCTTTATGATATGGTCGTACAAATGACAAGATTACTTTCTATGGATGAAAATTCCAGTGAATATATCTATGAAATCTATGCTGAATGTGCAACAAAAGCGTTCGAAAAATTTGCCGAAAATCTTGAACATGATCTACAATCATCAAATAATAGTGGACGACAGACATTATGGACACTTGGTTCATATCAATCGAATAATAATCAATCAATAATTCAAATGGCTAAAATATTGATTGAATTTTGGTCGAAATTCAAACGAAATGTATTACCATTTTTAATGTTAACATTTCAATACGTTGAACGAATACGACACCAACAACAACAACAACAATGTCGTCGAATGATGCTTGAAGAACTTACACGAACAATTTTTATTGAAATTTTTTTCGAACAATCATCATCGATTGTATCAGAATGTTGGAAACAATTAATCATTGATTATGTATTGGATAAACATCGACAAATTCAACAATATCTTTGGTATCGAAAACCATCACAACGATTACCATTGGAAACGGATTCAATAATTCAATGGCCACTATTTCAACAGAATCGTTGCATAAAAATGCTTCAAGATAAAAATTATATGGTGATCAGAAATCTAATTCAAGTACTATTGGATATTGGTACGAATCAGGCGATTTATTATAAAGTATTTTTGATACCATTTTTAGAAACATTTCTGGACACATTTCTTGTTCGAATGTCCGATCAATTGTTGAATGAATTTGTATCATTGGAATATTTGAATTTTTCAACAAATTTCATACAAATGCAATCTTGGTTTTTTAGCTCCATTTTGTCATTACCTGAAGAATCGTTAAAACAAATCAATTTGTTTACAATTGAATTTCTTATTGTACGATATGCTAGCCGATTAATCAATGGCAATAATGAACAAGATGATAATAATAATGATGGATCATTTAAATCAATGTTAAATCATAAACATTATGATCGTATGACACAATTCTATTCATTAATGATGAATATAACTGCGGACAAATTTTTGGCTTCAAAACAAAATATATTGATTAGCCGATTTGTAGATTTTCTAATCAAATATCACAATGAACGTATCAATTGGTTTGCCAGTCAATATCGATGCATAGGACGAAGTGAAGCGATCGAATTTGTTCAAGCAATACTTCAGGAACATGATCATTGGGATAGTGTATTGAATAAAGTTTTTAAGAGTAATAATAATAATGGTGATGGAAATCGAAATGGTGACCAAAAAGTAATCGATTCGATGAAACCATTTTCAACATTGATTGATAAATATCATTATGAATTAATGAAAATTGATTCAAATGTATCACAAGCATTAGCTTTTTATATGCATGATCTTTTATCTAAAGATTCGATGATAATGTCATTACAACAACAACAACAACAACAACAAACAAAGGCGGTAGAATTTGAAACTCGTATCGAACTATTGAATCGTATCAATTTCATTATTGTTTATATAAAGGATATAAATCAATTTTTTGATTTTGCCAAACATTATTTTGCACAACGTTTGTTAACGAATTTATCACATTTCACCAATGAACAAGAAATGGACATGATGAATGACATGAATCATGTGATCCGTTTGAATTTTATGTCCAATGGTCAATCACGAAGTTTTTTACAGAATCTAAATGATTTTAAAAATATTGCCGATGATTATCTACATTCATTCATAAAAGTCAATATCAGTAATAATAATAATCGACGACGAAGAATGGTAAGAAATTTGCCTGATTCTTCAGCCATAGTAAATGCAGGAACATGGAAATTAACAGAATTTGATCGCTGTTGGATATCATCACGATTATCACGATCATTCGAATCATTGGAATATTTATTTCGACAACAATATGATAATCAAAAATTATTTCTTAATACAAAATATTCAACAGCTGAAGTATCAATGAAAATGTTCAATCATGATGCTGTTGTTGGTGATTCATTGAAACAATCATTAATATTATGGATGTCATTACATCAATTTGCCATCATCGAACAATTCAATCGACAATACCAACGATTATCATATGAAATGATCGACAAAGAAACAGAATTTCAAAAGAAAAATAATCTTCGTATTGCTTTATTATCATTGATTTATTGTGGTCTAATTCGACCAATCATTATTATTGGTCATAATCAACAGCATCAGCAACAACCATCAAACAAGCCAACAACATTAGAATCAATACAATTTGAATTGAATGATGAGAAAAGATTTTTACAATTAATCGAAACGAATCGTTGCTCAAATCGATTAATACGTTATGAATATGTTGATTTCATTAATCATCAACCGCTTGATCCGGAAATGGCAAAAATTTTTCCAACAATTGTACATATATTGACCGATGGTGTTGATTTAGTTTATTCAATGTCATCGACATCGGTTGAAGATTGGAATCTTACAAACATTCTAAATTCGCGTACAAATACAACAGTAACACCATCAGATGATAATAATCGACTATTACATCACCGATCACGATCATTTCGACGACATCAACCACCACCACCACCTAATTCATCCATTGAATCAATAGTATATCGACGACTAATATCATCATCAAGAAGATTATCATCTCAACAGCATTCAACACCATCACAATTACCAGCAGCACGTACATCATCATCAACGACAGCAATTGAAAGTCCAAATCATCTAGATTCAAGCATCAAAATCGATGCAGCCATTGTACGTGTCTTGAAACGTTTGCGTTATCTACCGAATATTTCGGCCATTTATCATGCCGTACGAGTCGAAATGTCAAATGCATCCCGTAAACATTTACCACCGACACCTTCGATTGCTAACATTCAAGAATCAACACGGCCATCAAATCGACCATCGAAAATTAATTATCATCAATCAACGTCATCAACATCATCATCACAGCCAATGCCACCGACACCATCATTACAGAATACCAACATTTCAATGAACGATATACAAACACGATTAATTCAACTGATTGATAAACGTTATGTTCGCCGTAGTAATGATGGTGGTTTTGAATATAATATCGAATGAGATGAGATTATGAATGGAATGTTTGTCGTGTGAATGTTATATTTTAATCAACGAATTTTGAGAAAAAAATTTTAATTAAATTTTGAATTTTGTTTTGAGAAAAAATGCAGTAAAAATATCTTTATTGATCATCACTATCAACATTATTGATGTTGTCATTGTTGTTATTTGGTTTAAAATTGGCACCAAAAATATCTTTCTGATAAACATTGTTAAATTCATTTTGTATAGATTCCAATGTGATCAATGAATCGTTATTGATTTCGACTATCGGCTGCTGTATTGATTGTGCACCGTCATCAATCGATATAAGTGAATCACAGGAATTCTGTTCAACGAATTTAATCGAATCAACATAATAATCATCTTCATCATTGATCCAATTATAAGGAATATGGCGAAACATTAATGATGAATAGACGACATCAGTTTTGGGTCGAAAATTCGATTCGGTTACCAAATGTAAATGTGTTAAATCTCTAGATTTAGCATTACGTAAATTTCGTTTCAAATGTTTTCGTCTTGTTTTTGTTTGTGATCGTCGATTCTGTTGTGATTGCGTAGATTTTGTTGTCGATTTTGTCGAAGTGGTTGTCGAATCATTATTTGAAATTCGATTTTTAGATGATGATGATTTCGGTGATTTCACTATCGATGATTTTCGTCGTGTTAATGTTGATGGTTGTGGTAATTTTATCACCGATCTACCTAATCTTGATTTCGATGTTTTCAAAAAATTTTTAATGAAATTCATTCTACGTTTTTTTAATGTTCGCTTGTTTGGATGTTGTTTATGATCTTCGATAGTATCCAATAATTCGATTGATTCTTGATCCATATCATTTGTTGTTTCGTATTTTTGTTTCGGCATTTGTCTTCGTTTTGTTTATTGTTCTTAAAACTGTTTCTGCTGCTACAAAAAAAAAAAAAAAAAATTACACACGTCAACTAAATTTAAAAACTGAGTTACAAATAAAAAAAAATTGTCAACGTTTTTTAAAATGAAAAACACAAAAAAAGTTTTTATTCAATTGTTTCCAATTGAATTTATTAATATAATATTTTATTTAATCAACTTTGTAGAGCCATTTTTTCGAACAATTTCGGATCTATACCTTGAATATCACCCATAAATCGTCGTTGTAATTGACTAAATGATGCATCCAATTCGAAACGACCCGTGTGAAGATAACGAAGATATGCATGTGCAAAATTTATTGGATATTCGGAGAAAATTTCTGTGAATCTTTCAGGTGGCCATTTTCTTGCTAGATCGATGCGAAGTTGATCCACATAGAATGCACGATTATGTATAGAAATTATTTCATTATTCGGATTATTTGGATTCTGAAATCCTTGACATTGTTCCTGTAATTTTTGTAAACTTATTGTTGTTGGTATTGTTGTTAGCATTGGTGTTTCTCCATTGATCCACAATGAATAAGCATCAGGTATTGAACGGCCATATGTTTCCACAAAGCTACATTCAGGAAATTCTAAATTCTGTTCTGATTGTCGACTTAAAAACACTAGAATACGAGTACGATTTTTATGATATTTATCCGTCATTGTGGCAAGAAAACTATAACAATCATTAGTGGCAAATACATCGGTAACACGCATACGTTGATCACTCATGATCGGCAATAATGGTGGATGAGCTTTAGGCAATCGATATGTATTCGGATTCTGTCCATCGAATAAATCAACCTGTAGGTAATAAAGTTGACCATCTTCACTTAGCAACAGTAAACGATTCCGAGTTGCGAAAATTCGAGCAAATTTTAACGGTTCATTCACCGTTTTTTGTTCATTCACATTTATCATTCGCTCAAATGTATCACGTATAATGATAGGAAGATAATCTTTTCCAAAGTCAAGTCGTGGACTAATACGTCCGAATAGAAATATTAATGTTGATGTTAGTAATGCAAATCCATGTTGAAAACAGGCAATATCGATTAATTGTCGATCGTCATCACTATCTTCTACAGTGAATAATGTGGGCATAAATTCTTCGTGTATAAGAAATCCTTCCCATACACGTAATTTTTCAGGATTCGATATAATCGAATGATTAAATAACCATTTCCATAAAAATAATTCATTTGATTTAGTTAATAATAATGTATAACTTTCACCTGTAGAACATCGTTTAATATCGGGCCATTCTTCTTCACCCATCAATGGAAATAATTTTCGAAAACGTTCCACACAATCATTTTCATTTTTTGCCGGTATTGAAGTAAAACTTGGTACAAAAATATTTCTACATCGAAGACAATTTTGATTATCCATTGTAAATAACCATCCATTATCATAGGTTATCCATACAATACGTCGTGATTGATCAAGATGATCCAAATTAATCCATGGTACCATTGGACTACGTTCATATACATATGTCGCAAACCATGCTACATATCGATAGCTGAGATAATTATTTTCTGCCATTAAACTCAATGGTTTTATTGATTGATGATGTTGTTGGCCTTCAGTCATCATTCCAAAATTTCGGATGAATAATTGTTGAATAATAGCTATACGACCATTATCACATATGAATATTTGTTCTAAATTTTCTGTCAAAAATCTTGAATCATAATGACAAATATCATTCAAAATGGGCCATTGAGTATAATCCTCAATTCGATTCAAAAGTGGTTGTATAGGTTGAACTATCGTTGTTGTTGTGGGTTCATGTTTTTCCTGTGGTAAAATACGTTGTCGAATTGGTGCTTTTCGAACGGTTGTTGCTGCCACCATTGGTGAGGTTTTTGCTGATGATAATGTTGGATTGAAATATGTTACCGGATTTTGATTCGGTATTTCAACCTTGACCGGTGTGAACAATGTTGGCGGTATTTCTGTTTGTTGTGTATTTATATCAGATAATTTTTCTATGACTAAATATTTTCCATGTTGTTGTTTTTGTTTCTGTTGTTCAAGATTACTGGATACAGCAGAATGATAAAATAATTGATCAAAACTTTGTATCGAATCAATGAAACGTCGTACCCAAAGGAAGTAATCATAATCGACGTTAAAAATACCATTATTATGTAGATAACGTAAGTATGCATGAATAATATTCGGTGGAAAATTTGCCAAAAATTTTTGCAATGATTCTGAATTCCATTTATTGAGGCATAAAGTAGAATCGATAAAATAAATTCGATTTTTTAATCGATAATCGGATCGAACCATCATTGGTTGGATCATTAAATCGGTGTTGTTCACGGCAAATAATTAGATTATTGTCAATGGTAGCAAATGTTTCGACAAAATTAGGCGTTTCACCATTCACAAACATTGCATATGCATCGGATATCGATTGAAATAATGTTGTTTTTCGTAGAAAAATTGATTGATGATTGGCCGATTGTGATTCAATAGTAGCCAACCATGTTTGCCATTCATCTTTTTTGTCATTATCATGACCAATGATAACGAAATCATTGTTAGAATAATGAGCATAAATTTGTCGAAAATTTCGATGATCATTTAGGAACGAAATTGAAAATTGATGCTGTGTATTCATCGTTGTTGGAATTTGTTCATATTGTCGATCAAGATTGATAACAAACATTTTATGATTATTCGATAGAAGAATTAATTGATTTTTCGATGCAAACATTCGATCCATATGAAATGATTCATGAAATGTACGAAAAAACATAATTTTTAAATCGATACGTAAAAATTCTGATGGAAATGATAATCGTACTTGATTCGAACAATGACCATATAGAAAGATCAATTGTTTTTCGGTTAAAATGGCGAAACCATCACGAAAGCCAGCAATATCAACGAATCGATCTTCAAGATTACCATTCTGAACAAGAAATTTACTTGATTCAAATAAAAAAAGATTTCTGTAATTATTTGGGCTAAAATTAATCGGCAATGTTGATGATGAATTATTAATTTGTTGATAATGATGAACAAAAACTATCGGATTTAGATGATTAGTATTTAATGCAATTAGAAAGCCATTGCCTACGATAAATTTTCGAAAATGATCATTCATCATTTCGATTGGTAATTGTATTTGATGAGATTCAGTAAATATATTCAGACAGAAAATCTTCAGCTTTCGATTCAATATAAATAGAAATGGCGAATCAAATTGTATAGAAATGATTTGATCAAATTGCAAAATTGATTCATTCAATTCGATCCAATGATTCGAACGTAATGATGATGTTGATAATGGATAGGCAAAATTGGCTAACCAAACAATCGCTGTCGGAATAGATGATGATGTTGTCATTGATTTTCGTGGAAACATTATGGCAATTTGCCCTCGATCCATAATAAAAATTCCATTTAAATTTCGCCAATATTGGGATGGACATCGTGAATAAATTTCATAAACTATTGGAAAACAATCAATTTCTTTAATTTGATAATCGGGATTCGATTGAAACCGCATCTGTTGTTGTTGTTGTTGTTGATGTTGTGATGTTTTCAGCGATGGCTGCTGCAGATGATGTTGTGGATTTTGTTGTTGTTGTCGTACTATTATCTGATGCTTGAATATTGGAGATCTAGCTTTTACACCGATTCGTATTAGATTCTCTTTCGTTATTATTTCCGGTTCAATTTGTTGCCATGAAATTGAATTAGGTGGATGTGAATTAAATTTAAGAATCAAATCCATTTCGGATAATGGAAAATTACCCGAAGCTGCTAGTTGGAGTGGTATTGGTGGTGGTTGTTGTGGTTGTGGTTGTATAGATTTGTTAATCAAAAACGATTCGGGCCATTTTCCATCAACATGATTTGGTTGTTTCATTACAACTTTGTCTTTGTCGTAAAAAAAAAATTACAATCTCAAATTTTACAAATTAATACCTGATGATATATTTATTTTCTCCAGTGTATTTAATTTAATATTTGATATCAATTCAATTTTCAACAATATCAAAATTCAATTTATATATTATTATTATGAAATTAACTATTCACATCATTTTTTTTTCATTTTCAGATTATAAATAAAAAACACACACATACACTAAAGCCATCTGACGATTTAAATATAAAATTCATTTTTTTTTTTGTCACTGTCAATATATATATTGAAAATCAAAACAAAAAAATCCAGAATGTGAAATGAATGAAAAAATGAATCTATATGAACAACTTGAATCGTATAAACAAAATAATCAAATCATATGATTGGATTCTTATTTTATTTTGGGAGGATTTTTTAATTTATTTTTTTGATAATAATAATAATAATCATCATAATCATCATCATCATCATCATTATTATTATCAATCCTTGATTATAGCTCAAAAACAAATCTTAACTTATATATATCCTCTCTAATAATAATTATCGAGCATTAGAAATTTCGTCTTTTTCGGTAATCCTTTGAGATGAAACAATAAATTGATCAATAATCAACCAGTTATCACCACCACCACCACCACCACCATTAATCACCAAAACCAACAAAAAATTTTTTCTATGAAACTCAAAAATATGAATTGGGCGTATAAATAAATATGACTATCATCATAATCATATCCATGTGATGTGAGAATGGAATACCATTTGCTTGCCAATCAAATGAATAATTACAACACGATGAAACCTTGACAAATGATCAACGATCGATGTTTGTATGTGTGATTATAAGATCAACAACAACAAAAACATCAACTACGACGACGACAACAAACCACAGAACGTAATGTATTTTTTTTCTAATAAATATAAAATAGATGTACAATTAAGAAATGGTGAACAAGTTGTTCGGAACAACTACGAAAAAAAACCAGAACGAAAAATCTTTTGATTTCATCGATTAAATTTGATACGAATTCGATGATACTCTAACACACACACACACACAATATGTTTGTAATCCCAACAAAAAAAAATCCCCATCATAAAAATGGATACAAATATCATAATGATGATGATGATGATTGATTGATTGAATTGAATTAGATTTGATTCGATTCAAAACTATTATCATTATGATCATCGGATATACCACCACACAAAAATATACACAATAAATGTGTGGAAGAAGCAGGGCCAATAACAAGTGTATGTTATTTTTCTAATAATTGTGAAGAAAAGAAAAATTGTTTCTATCCAATTTGCTTTGTGTGTGTGTGTGTGTGTGTGTGTGTGTGTGTATGTGTGTTTGATGTTTATGTGGCATGGCATCCATTAAATGATATATTGTTTTTTTTCTCGTTGCCATTCCTGATGTGTGATATGATTTTATAATAAAATTAATATGATGATGATATTGGATAATATAATATAATGAACAGGTACATTTATACTCTTGTTTTCATCATCATTATAGTGACAATCATTTTATTGTTGTTTTTACAGCAACAACAAAAACAACAACAACAACAACAACAATCATTTGATCTTCATCAGAAAGTAAAAAAAATAAATATTAATTTTAATCAATCATTGGTGACAGACGATTACGACAACGACGAAGACAAAGACAGCGAACATCATCACCATAAATTAATGATCCAAATGGATCCATTTAAACGTGCTGTTCATCGTCGTTATATTGGTTTAGAAAAAGGTTTGTAGAGAGGTGATCAATTAGATTTTTTTGGATTTTGTTTGTTTCTTTTTTTTTTGAATAATTTGCCTATTTTTATCCGTGATTTTTGTTGTTGTTGTTCTTTCAGAAAATAATTGTGAATGGAAAGGACCATTTCGTTTTATACAAGCTGCCGATACACAATATGGAATGATACATCAATTTCAAACAATTAGCTATAATCAAGCATCATATGATGAATCACGTCCACGTATTGATGAATATAAACGTTCAGCGATTGGTGAATGGCATGAAGAAATGCGTCTATCAACATTGGCAATAGAACAATGGAATCAAATGAAACCTAAACCACGATTTGTTGTCATTTGTGGTGATCTTGTTAATGATTTTCCTGGTGAAGCATTACGACGACGACAATTGAATGATTTTAAAGAAACATTTGCCAAACATCTTGATCAATCAATACCATTAATATTATTGCCAGGTAATCATGATATACTTGATCGACCAACAGTAGATAGTATTGAAAAATATCGGCAAGAATTCGGTGATGATTATTTTGCATTCTGGGTGGATGGTGTTATGTTTCTAGTGATAAATGCACAATACTATAAAGATAATACGATGACCAAAGAGATGGCCGCACATCATGAACGTTGGATTGATTCGAAATTATCCGAAGCAAATGAACATGATTATAAACATATTATTGTTTTTCAACATATACCTTGGTTTATACATGATCCAGATGAACCTGATGATGAGATTGTAAGTGAATTTTTCTGTTTTCTTTGTTTTGAAAAGTTTAATTTTTTTTCTCTTTTTTCAATTTAATCTATGAAATTATTTCAACAATCTCAATATAATAATAATAATTGTAGTTTAATATTGCCATCGATGAACGTAAACGAATGTTGAAAAAATTCAATGATAATGGTATACGTGCCATATTTTGTGGCCATTATCATCGTAATGCTGGTGGACATTTTGAACAAATGGAATTAATAGTCACATCGGCTATGGGTGCACAGATTCCGCCCATAGATCGTAGAGAAATTGCTCGAAAATCTGGTTATCGCATCGTTCATGTTGATGAACATCGGCTTCAACATGAATATGTTGAAATCGAGCCCACGATATCATCGACAACGGCGACAACATGAAAAATAATCTTAAAGAAAAGAAAACAACAACAAAGAAGAAAATCTAATAGAAATAAATAAATAAAAATTGAAAATCTTTTCATATACTATCCGTTTCATCATTCAAATATAATCACATATTTGCCATTAATTTTCGAACAGATCAATTACAATCATTCATCGAAAACGAGATCAACAATGAAAGAGAGATAGTTTTTTTTTAGTTTGGCACAATCAAATAAACATGTACAATTTCACCATCATCACCAGTTAAATTATATTTGAAGAAAACTATGAAGCAATCGAAAATCGATAAATCAATCATTCAAAATCAAAAAAAAAAAAAATTTAAGAGAAAACAAAATTTCCCGTGAACTTATCTCTTTCATTATTGAGCTGTGTAGGAGAACGATGTTCATGTCCAAAAAATATTTTTGTTTATCATTGAATTTCTTAAAGATTTTTGTTTTTTTTTATATCATCTTCAATCAATTCTAATCGTACACCAGCCAACCAAAACCATTATCAATTTCACAAAATGAATAATTTGTCGATGAAATTTTTGCTTCAAATTTTTCACTTGATTAATGTTTTTTTTTATTTCACTAATGACACATAAAAAATGCAAACAAACGAAAAAAAAATAAACAGAAAAGGAAATTGGCACAACCCAAAAAAAAAACCATAAAATGTTTTTTCATTTGCTCTAACCACAAAATTTCCCGTCATATATTTCATGTTTGTCCATTCAATATTATTGATTTAAATGTCCACACAGAATTTTGATATTTAGACAATTATTGTTTTTAAAATTAATTTATTAATTATTGTTGATTATTATTCTTATTTGTGCATGTGAACAAATTTTTTTTTTTTTTTTTTTTTTTAACAACAAAAAACAATAATTTCATTTCAAATTCAAACATTTATTTACATCGGACAGTTATATCGATTGTATCGATTGAATTTTTTTGAAAAACGGTTCATTTGTTTTTTTTTACACACTCAATTATCATTTGTATTCTTTATTTTTTATTTTAATTTTTTTTTTTTTTGATGAATTTTCAACCGAATTTTCTTTCTGTTATCATTCTTGATTAAAATGTGAATGTTTTTTTTTTTTTTTTGCTTTCAAATGATTTGTTTCACCGAATCTTCTTTTCTTTTTTTTCATTCTTTTCGATAATGAATTCATCATCGCTTTGTTTGTTGTGATGATGTTTATGTATGTTTATGTTGATCATTGATGAATGAATGAATGAATAGATGAATTGAATCGAAATAAGAAAAACCAAAGACATTAATCTAATCATTTCATAAATCTGATTTGTTTTCTCATTGTAATCGAATAATATAGCCTCGAGATGGATGAGTTTTAAAATTAGTTAACTAATCGAAATTGAATGAATTTTTCGTGATAATCAGAAAAAAAATGAAAACAAAACAATTGTAATTCAGATATATTTATATAATACAACCATGATCATGATGATCAAATAATGATCCTTCAGCAAAATGAAGGATTGAACGAAAAAAAAAAATATAAAATTGGCCAATTGACCAATTTTCGAATTTGAAAAAGGAAAATATCGAATCGGATCTGTAAACTAAATATTTACACCACCATCACCACCAAAATGATCATCGAAAGAATTGACGTAATTTTTTTTGAATAAACAGTAAACAAAAAAAATCTTGACAGGAAACCAAATTCGAGGTCAACAATTTTTTTGACATTCGTAACCAAAAACAGCAAATTATTTCCGAAATGGCTACGATGGTGGTCTTTTAACACAATCACAAGCGAATTATTCAAGGGCTATTCAAAAGTTCCATCATCATCATCATCATCATCATTCGAATTCTATCGACCTAATTATTATTTGTAAGTAGAAGAAAAAAAAATTCCAATTCATATTTTTATTCATCGATAACGGTTACAGATTACATAACAACAAAAGAAAAAAGGTCAGACAAATATTGTTTTTTGTTTTATTTTGTTTCAAAATGTGTATGTGTGTGTGTGTGTTTGTATTTACATTTAACACTTCATTGATAAAGTTTTCATTTTATACAGATGATTGAATTGGAAAATGAATTCCTCATCCATACATTTTCATTCACTAAACGCATCGATGGAGAAAGAAAAAATTGTTTTTTTTTGCCTTCTAATTTACTCCCTGTGTGTATACATAGATATAACTGTTATAATCAAGTTAGCATGGATTTTTTTTCTATCTAATGTTCATCATTTTTAATGATAAAAAAACAAAATAAATTCAAATTGCTAATATCTGTGTGTGCGTGTGTGTTGAATAAGTGGGGGTACCGATCGGTACCAACCAAGCAACCAACCAACCAACTAAACGAATCTTTGGCGGCTAGTTGTTATTCGTTTGTGAAAAAAAATATTTTTATCCGTTCGAAGCCGAGCAATGATACCAACCAACGACAAACGATAGCTTGATGATTTTTTTTTGATCAAATCAAACAGTAAACACCGTTAATAAAATAGCAAAAAAAAACCTTATCAAATACGACATAAAATCCAATAACCCATCGACTGACCCATCACCTATCATCATCATCATCACTATCAACGACAACAACAACAACAACAACACCCTGAGCATTGGAGAGAAATGGGAGGGGGAGACATATATCCGAAAGGCACAAGCAAGTATACACATAGTAAGTAAGTATTTTACATATTGACCTTAACCTTGATTCGAATTGCTGAAAGATGTTGTTAGATTCGATTACCGGAATATTTGTCTGTCTGTGTGTGTTAATATATACGTGTGTGTGTGTGTGTGTGTGTGTGTGTGTGTATAAATGGTACGAATATTATTTATTTGACCCACATTTTTTTTAACTTTGTTTGTTGTCGATTTGATTTTCAGTCATATATCAATGAGGGAATTTTAATCCTCTTTTTTCCTGTATTTTTATATTTATAAATATATCCGTAAAAAAGAGAAAAAGGATCAAGATTTTTGTTGGTTTTGGAAAAAATTTAAAATATTTTTTTTTCAAACACACACACACACACATTCACATAGTGATATCAAGATTTATAAATTTTCTGTATAGGAAATGAATGATTATTTTTTTGCTGTAAAAAATATATTTTAAACAAAAAAATTTTGTTTTATTTCAAAAATGTATACACATACGTTGATTTTACATTTCATTTGTGGATGGCTCGCATGAAACATTCGATCAGCAGCGGCGTGATGAGAATGAATCCGAAATTATTCCACTGGATTTGGAAAAAAGGAATCAACTGAAACATTGGAAATGAAATCTATTGAAAATGATTCAGAAGCTATTCAAGATATTGGCCAGACATGGAATAATATAGAAAACGAAAATGAGCAAAATAATAATGATGGTACATCATCATCAATGATAAATAATGATCAACAGCAATCGATTAATATAGTGGATAATAACGATGTGAAAGCCGATAATGAAATGAACGATGATCAACAACAATTTTTACAAACATTGAATATGACCGAATGGTCGAAATTGAATAAAAATCAACGACAAAAATTGAAAAAAAACATCGAAATAAAATCAAACGTAAAGAACGTGATGAAATTGAACGAAGACGTGAAGAGGAACGCCGAAAACAACGAAAACAAATGGAAGCTGAATGTAATCGTAAACAGGAACTAGAAAAGGCTGTTGAAGAAGCGATGAAACAAGAAGATGAAGATGATGATAGAATGGATATTGATGAAGAGGATGCACCTGAAGAAGAAAAAGAACGTAAACGTATGCATGTTTGCGATTTTGCTTTGTTATCAAAAACTGGCAATTCAACATCATCCAAATCATCATCGAATAATGGAGTAGAAGTGGCTTTGGATTCAAGCGATCATGAATCCGGAATTGGTTTGTATTCATCAACAATGGCAGCCAAATATGAACAAACATCTTCATCAAAGATCTTCATCTGGATCAAAAAATCTACATGAAGATCTTTCCGATATGGTCGCTGAACATGCATCGAAACAAAAACGTAGAAAACATGATCATCAAAAACAACAGGAAACGTCAAAATCATCAAAAAAATATCAATTTAAATTCTAAAATTGTTCACATCATCATGATCATATTGTAAAATTATCAATTTTTTTCTATTACAATAAAATGAATTAATGATTAGATATAAAATACATATTACCTTAGTCCATCAGACCATTTCCCACGTGGAATATGAGAATATTAAGCCGGGTCCATTGGATCTAGTTGATTTCGATTTTCGACCATCTTTTTCATTTCTCATCGACAAATTTTCTCTCTGTTATATAAAACAATAAATTTTCTACGAAGAAATTGCAATTCGTGTTTATTGTAAGGGTTAATAATCATTAATTTAACAATAATGTTGTTAACCACAACAAACAAATAAAAAAATAAATGAAAAAAAAATCAATTAAAAGAAAGAAAATCTCAATTTGTTTTGTGACTTGTTTATATGTAATGTGTCCTCGTTTTTTTCACATCGATAACATTAATCAGTCGAAATGGGTTTCATCGTCATGAGAAAAGGAGTATTGATGGAATGGGATAGAAAAAAAAACAAATCTAAACTTTTTCTGCAACCCCCTCCCCCACACCACACACTACCAAAAGGACAAAGTTGACATGTTCATCAAGTAAATAAATTTAAGTGGGTAATATTTTTTTTTTCTTTAAATTTTTTTTTTAAACTAATCTTTAGTTATATTATAGGGATCTATCTAAATCGTTCACCTGAATATATATGGAATGGAATGTTCAACAATTATTACCCCTCTAATACTGCCGTCTCATCATTGTCGAGAAAAAGAAAAAAAGATAAAAACGAAGATGATGCTGTTATTCATTTAAAATCATGGATTTGATTGCATGAAAAAAGGATGGATCATTAACCGACGATATTAATTACAAATCTATCCATCCATCCATCCTAACTACCTACCTTCAATCATCATCATCATCATCAAGATCTTGATGATATTTGATGACATTTTTTTCTGCTTTTCTCAACATCGTCACCGTTACTACAACAATCATCATCATATCATTACTTCCTTCTTCATCAATTTACCATTCGAAATAATATTTGTTTCGTTCAAAGGAAATTTTGTTTTTCTTGTTTTTTTTTGTTGCAAGTTTTATCGGTCAAAAACCAACCAACAAGCGCGCATACACAAATCAGTCAAAGGTTAAATTTGAAAAAATATCCATGCGAAGGCAAGTTTGATTAACAAGATCATATCGGAGTAGTATATAGTATAAAATTTAAATGGCGAAAAAAAACTATCCTATCCGTGACCATCACCACTACAAATATTGGACAAAATAACTGAATTCTTCCTTAATTCCAATCATCATTGTGGTTGACCTTTTTTTTCTCTGAAAAATATGATAACTACTAAAAGTATAACAACAACAACAACAACAACAATTTCATTATTTCAACGAAACAAAAACTTTCGAAATATAATAACAATACATTATTAAATCGAATTCAATCAAATGAAAATGAAAAAAAATGATGAAAAGTGAAAAATGTAAACAAACCACCACCACCATCACCCACCAAACCATAATGATGATTATTGTCAAATTGTCGAATCAACAATAAATGACAATGTCATTATCATTTACACATAATGAACAAAAAAACCACAAACTGCACCCATTTTTTCTCTCTATTCCTGATGTTGAAATCATGATTATTATGATGTTGCATTGTTATATGATTATCCTCTTGGTTGTATAATTTGGAATATTTCTAAATCATTTGTGTTTGCATGTCACATTTTAAATGCTATGGAATTTTTTTTTTGCTTTTTCTGATTACTACATTTGTCCAATGACTATATTTTATTTAACTTTATTTGTTCGTTTGTTTCCTACAGAGAATTCACTCTCGTTGTTGAACCAAAAAAAAAAAAAAAAACATGAAAACACTCACACGCTTCATGTATCCCATTGGAATATACCATTCATTAAAAATTTATAAATAATTTATCCTAGTGATAATTTTTTTACGTTTTTGATTTGGAAATCTCCAAAAAAAAAATTCAATGGAAAAAACTTGTAATAAAAGAGTATCATCGATCTGGGATGATTGTTGTTGTTGTTGTTGTTATTGGTACTAATATTTATTGCATCGTTTTTCTTCAGAATGAGGTCAGCATGAAAAAAAAATTTGAAAAAGAATGCATGTGATTCAAGTTGTTAGGTAGGTAGTTATATATATCAAACGATAGATAGATAGATACGAATCGGTAAGAAGGAAAATATTTCAATGAAATGGTAAGAAAAACAAAAATCAAAGACAAATCGTTTTGTTCTTAAACATTCTTTTTTTTCTTTTTCAACGAATCCACTTAATTCACACACTCACTAGCCATCGGATAAGTGCAGATGTGTTGTGTGTGTGTGTGTGTATGTGTAAAAGATGACCATCGATAAATGCTGATATAGGTTCTTGAGAAGAAAAGAAAATTTGTTTAAAATAAAAGAGAAGATTTAGAGCTGTTAAAGTCGGTCGATTATCATCATTATCATCATCAACAACAATAATGATAACAAAGAACAGATCGGACAATATAACAAATCGACTGATCTTGAGAGTGATTTCATTCATCCATTCATCTTATTTATTTCCTCGGGTAAGTGAGAGATATATTCCAGATGACCATATATTATAAAGAATGATGAAAAAATAGCCAAAAAAAGGGGGTGATTATACTCATACAGGGACCTGTTGATCAGATTTATTTTTTCGGTTCAAATAACAGAAAAAAAAATTACCACTACTGACCGATATAGACAATATATATATAGCTTCTGAATAGCAACAACAACAACAACAACAATTGAACATTTTAACTCTCGCTTCTGTGTTCGTGTGTGTGTGTGTGTGTGTGTATGTTCTGATTTTATTAGTTATGTTTATTATTATTATAACCACACCATTATTTTCTTCTGATAATGATCGAAAGATATTTTATTCTAGCGAATCAAATTGATCATGAATGAGATTTGTGTTTGATTAAAGATTTGGGGTTTTCAAACATTCATTTTTGTTTTGTTTTGATGAAAAAAAAATTGAATAAAATTCAAATTGGAATTATTCGTGTCAATAATCAATGTTTTTTTTTTAGATTTAAAACACGATTTTTTATTAATACAAGATTATTATTTATTATTATTATCTAATAAGAACCAATCACGAGAATGTGATGATAATGACGATTATTTGAAAATCTATTTCTTTGTTTTCAAACAACCACCACCAACAACAACAACAATAACAATAACAATAACAACAAGGACAAATGACGATCAAAAACAATTGTGTGTTCAGATAGGATTTAAAAAAAGAACAAAAAAATCAAAAATTTAAAAATCGATCAAAACTTTTTCCGTTCATTATCATCAACAATCAAGATGATGGTGATTGAAGGCGAAAAAATTAATTTAAATTTTAAATTGAGTTAACCATACATACACACATGAGATTTTTTTTTTGTTGATGCAACCACAATGACCACATGACACACGAATGAATGAATGGAAGCTATCAGATATATTGTTTCGAGAAAAAAAATGATGATTTAAATTTAAATTATCTTCAATACGATCAATCAATTGATCCGATCGATTGTATTGATTGATGTGGAAATGTTAATAATAATAATAATAGGTATGTTCTATTCGTGAGTGATCGATATTCAAAAAGAAAGATTTTGCCTACCAATATTGTGTGTGTGTGTGTATCACCATCGGATTTCGTACAGGTAGATGGATTTCTATCCATCCATGAAGAGATTATCGAAAAATTACTTTTGCTTGAATTTACTTCTATTAACAGTTATCTAATTTTAGTAACGTCATCATCCCCGAAACTCCCTCCCCCCGATTTTTTTTTGTTGCATTCGCCTACAGGAATCTAAATGACCAAAGAATGAATTGAATTGTACATGATCGTGTCGATTCGATTTACATCAATCATCATTATATCATTGTGAATAAAAACAAAAAGAAAAATAAAACGGATGGATGGATGTATAGATGGATAAGCAACAACAACAACAACAACAACAACCAATCGGTTAATAATCATTTAATTTATGTGAGTACATGGATGTATGAACTGAATTTCATTTTGTTTTTTTTTCTTTTTCTTCATCATCATCATCATCCACTTAATATTCCAAATTTCTAGCTTCTTCATTTTTCTTTTTTACTTCGAAATCGATTCGTTTCAAGATGCTATAACAACTACTACTATCTGTAGAGTATCACACCTATATCAATCAAATGTTTTTGTATATGTGTATCATTTGGATTATTAACCTAGAAAAAAAAATTCACCAATCGTCATCAACAACATTTGTTGACCTCATATAAATTTGATAATTTTTTTGTGTTGAAGCCACCACAGATTGGATTTGAAATGAAATAAAATGATCGATTTATTAGTTAACTGAAGTGGGTTGTAAAGAAAAAATTGGTTCAACCATGGCGTCAATGATTACCAACACAACTAGAATTGGAATGTGATGATGATAATCATCATGATCATTTTCAACAAAAAGAGATCGATAGATCATCCATGATGATCAATGATGATGATGATGATGATGATGATGATTACAACCACAAATATATGTTGACCGGAATATTTTTTTTTTCGTTATTTTTTTATTTGAAATGTTAGTGAGTCAGTCAGTCAGTCATTCTGTCAATCGGTCTGTCGGTCACTCTAAGTTCGAAAAAATAGTCTGAAAGCCACAGAAAAAAATGGTCAGATTGAATATTCAAAAATTCCGATCAAATATCAATCGATCAATGATCATGCCGATGTTGTTATTGGTGATGATAATTATAATGGTTGACTTTATATAGAGAAAAATCTGACGAATGATAATCACGAAAAAAAAATCAAAACTCCTTTTTAAAAATCTGATCAACATCACAACAGTTCCCGTTTGATCATTATTGACCATCATGGGTGATGATTATCATTATTTTTATTATTGATATCCGATTACATTCGATGCATTGTAACAATGATTTCTTTTCTTCTGTTACATTTGTGTTACCATTTATTTTATTCGATGATGATGATGATGATAGGATTGCTCTTATTTATGTGTTTAATTTTGGTGGTGCTGATGGTGGTGGTGCTGGTCAATCATTATCATCAATGGGTGCACAATCAATAATCATCGCTTGAAACTAACTGATCAAAAACTGATCGAACTACTTCATGATGCTGCCGACGGTTTCAATCAATATGTTTTAGATATTTCTAAATATTAATATTCATCACAATTAGAGGAATCCGGTTTGTTTTGAAAATGAATTTTTATCATTGATCATGTTCAAGGCTTTTTATTATTCATAAAACCCAATAATTTTACTTAAGAAAAAGCGTATCGATTCATAGAAAAAAAAATTCATTCAGTGCACATTCATTAGAAACTAGAACACACACACAAGCATGCATCAGATTTAATCATCATTATTGAATCAATTTTGTTTTAATTCACTTTGATTTGATTGATAATGATATGTATCACCAATGCATACTTATTCTATTCATTCTAATTTTTTTTCTTACATAAAAGATATCTCTCATTAATGATTAATTAAGTTTTGAAACTTTGTTACAATTTTTTTTTTTGATTGCGATGGAGAAAAGAATGGATTGCTGTAGCAAGAATTTTAACCAAAAATTCTCAACCAATCCAAAAAAAAAACGAGAAAGAAAAAGCCCAATTCCATATGGTAACATCTAATGAGGAATTGTTACAAACTTATTCAGAAATTTTGATCTTCTTTTCGGAAAAAAAATGTTTTACGCGATTATCAAGCTAGCCAAACCTCTTTTTCGTTTCTTTCTCCTAATTTTTTTTCTCATACTTTTTCATCTTATACCTGATTCAGTGAAAAAAAATAGTGAGTGTTAAACCATCCTGACCTGGTGGCACATCAAATTAAAAAAAAACTGGTGGTTGTTGTTTTTGTTGTTGTTGTTGTTCCGTTATCCATATCGCTGATGAACGAATGATGAAAACTTGATTATGCCCCTCTTATTATCAATGAAAGAATGTCGAGTTTTTTTTTTGGATGGTCGTCGTCGTCTCTTTAGTTTTTCATTTATTCTACTCATTTTCATTCAATCTTATTTGTTTCGATTTTTTATTCAACATCTCAAAATTTGTAAACAAAGAAAGAAGAAGAAGAAGAAAAAAAATACTTACTGACCACACATTCTGACTTGTTGCTGTAACATTTTCTTTTTTACTGCTTTCTTTTCATAGCATTTGACCAGTTTCTCTTTGGGTTTGTTGTTTCATTTTTATTTCTGGTTGTTGATGATGGTCGGTATTTGATATGCGTGTTGTTTGGATATTTAGTCAATCCTTTTTTTTCTATTTCTCTTGTTTGTTGGCCTCCACTGTTCATGAAATGATTATCACATTTTGTGTTAACATATTTCGTTATCTCGATACAGTTGCCGGATGATGATAATGAAGAAAAAAAAGAAGATCAAGAAGAGGGAGCAAAGAAAAAAGTGACCAAAAGTCAAATAAAATCAGTAAAGTAAAAAAAATGTTATGAAGAGAGTATGGTATAAAAACTTATATTCAAAAAAAATTTTTCATATCAAATGTTGTTGAAATAATTTGAATCATCATCATCACATATAACGTTGGTTCGCGGTCAATGTCGAAATATTTCACGAGCACTAAATGTGATCTGTTTTTTTTTCTGTTTTTGTTTTGTTCAATTGTTTTTGAATTGAAAAATTTGCTCAACAAATATTTTGAATTTCATCATTTAAAATGAATTAAAACAATTCATGATTTGTTAATCATTATTAATTAATATTGTTGACAATAATTAACATTATTTTTTTTTTTTGCGACCACCACCGCTCATCATCATCATCATCATTATCAGCTAATCATCATACACGTGTGTATATATGTGTGCGTGTGCGTGTGTGTGTGTGTGTATTTTGTGCATTTGCATCTTTTGATGTGCGAGTGTGTCTGGTTTACCAACTACAGATTTTTGCCAAACCAAGTGCCATAAATTCTTATTTAATTTAAAAATATTTAAATTGTAAAATTCCTCACAGAAGACACACATACACACACACAAACAACAAAAAATGATTCGAAAATATTCATTTTTCTTTCTTTTTCTTTCATCGGTAAGTTATTGATTGATTATTTTTTTTCTTGTTAGTTTTTCAATAATTATCGAACTTAATTATCAAAATGAAAAAAAAATTTTGTGTGAAATGTATGCATGTATGTAGTTGATGATAGTTAATGATTTGAAAGCTGAATTTTTTTTTTGTCCCATAACAACTACCCACCCGGTGTTGATGATGATGATGATGATGATAATTTCCGAATATGAATATCGTTCTAGGTCATCATCATCATACTTGTCATAGGCTAGCAATGTTGATAATTGTAATAAAAAAAAACAATGTGCATCAAAACAAAACACTTTGAATAACATGACAATATCAACCAAACAACCTGTTGATTTGTTTAATGAACGAACCAAAAAAAAAAAAAAAAAAAAAAAAAAAAAAAAAAAAAAAATAACAACAAGAGCCAACTTGAAAGTAGAATGATGTTTATAACAATAACCTTTAGACAAATGATAAAAATGTTGATAATGTTTAAAAGAAGAGAATTTCTTTCAACTTTTATTTATGATTAAATTAACGGTTATATCCTTCATCTAAAGAGATAGAGTGAGAGAAGAAAAGAAAGATAAAAATCTTAAAAAAATGCAAAATCTGATGATTTTATGGTACAATTTTTCTTCTTTTTTTTTATCAAAATCATCATCGTTGTTGTTGTTGTTGTTGTTGATGATGATGTTGAAGATTTTACCATTGCATATCTAAATGACATCTGGTCATTCTAAATTATTATTATTATTATTTTTAAGGATATTAATTCAAGGTAAACATCCATAATGGACAACGATGAAAATGATGACAATGGAAATTTCTTTTTTAGTAGTTTTTAATTTTTTTTTTCAATTTCTACATCTGGCATCCTAATCATCATCGTCATTATTATTGATCATTTTGTAACTTACTTTAAGTTGTATCTAGATAGTATTAGATCTACCTAACTGAAATGAAATGACCCTGAAAACTGTAACTGACTGACTGATTGACTGACAAAGTGAATGAATGGTCTTCATCATCATCATCATCATTATCAAGGATAATATTTGGGTCAAATTCATTCATTCATTTCACGTTGAAAAACAAAGTAAAGGGAAAGAAGAAAAAAAATTCTCCAAAGTCTGCGAAAATTTTTTTTTCTTCTTTTTTTTCATTCCTCATAATCATCATCGTCATTTGTAAAGCCAATGTTGATGAGAATCCGTGACTTGATTGGTGATTGGTGAATGTGAATATATATCGGACATATGGGCAAAGAGAAAAAAAAATGGATTTGTATTTGGAGATCGTGTGTGTGTGTGTGTTAATTAATTGTGCGGCAAAACACAAAACAAATCGTTTCCTTTTTCATCATCATCATCATCTATTTCGACCATATGTTCCATCGAAACATCATTTATGATGATGACCATCATTTAGTCTTTTCGTTATTATAATTTATTTTCTTTGAAATGTTGAGCTTCATCATTCATTGTATTTGATCGTAAAATAAAATTTTGAATAAATAAATAGATAACATTCAAATAATAAATACCATACTGGTAATAATATCAAGAAAAAAAATGACCGGCTATTTCTAATTTTTATTTCGAATAAAAAGATTCTTTATTCTTGCACTTTTTTTCTATTCAATAATCAAGTCCATTATTTGAAGAAAGAAAAAAAAAATGCAAAGTTCCGTTATCATCACCGTTTTGTTCACGAATTGAATGAATGAAAATTCATAAAAAAAAACATCAACAAACGATGATGATCAAATGACAACAATAATACTGCTGATGATGATAAATAAAATGATAATACCCGGTAGCCTATTTAGTTATGTCTCGACTTATCAGGATTTTTATTTTCGATCAAATCACAAAGCTGAAATAAATGAATGAATGAATGAATGAAAAAAGAAAAATTCAAGTGAGTAAACATTACACCACATTGTATTAAAAACAGAGAAAAAAAAATAAATTTCCTCTGACCAGATTAGAACAAGCCATTATTATTCAACTGTAAAATACAATATGCACCCACACCTAATTCATCATCATCGTAGCAAAGAAATCTGGATCATATTATCGTTGATAAATTGTTGTTGTTCGCATTCATTCATGTTGTTGTTATCATCTGTATGAGAGTATATGATTATAATAATAATAATAATAACCACAAAAAAATGAACCACAATTTACCTACCTACCTAGAAAAAAATGTTCGTTTAGTGCTTGTTGAACAACAATGTTAAGTAGAAACTGAATCCCAATTAGCATAAGCATCATCATCGTATTCAATTTACATATTTCATAATAATAATAATGATGATGATAATCTGTAACAAAACAAGATATTTTTTTTGTGTATAAAATATTGAATCGTGTCATCGGGTCGTCAGTTATTATCATTATTATATCTATAACAGAATAATTTACTTAGAGATTTAGCGACTGAGAGAAAGAGAGAAAAAACAAATCATACAAACTTACATTATATCCATAAATCCATTCTGTTGTTGATTCTTTTGTTGTTTGGTAAAAAAACGTGACCTTCGGTCGTTTATGTTTGAATCCGATCATCGACGAATTGATGATGCATTCAACATACACATACAATTTACATTCAACAATAAAATGATCGGTTATATGATTTGAAGAGAACCCTTCTTGCTTTAAATGAGGATACGACAAAAAAAAATTATGGCGATTATGGCGATCCGAATAATAATTTTGATCAAAAAAAAAAAATTATCTTCACAAATTTTGAATTCAGATATTTTTTTTTAGATGAAAGTTTTTTTCCACGTTTATTGGCTTCAGCACCCATCAAAAATGTATGGCAATTCAAATTGAGTGAGTGATGATGATAATAAATGGTTCGAGATAAGAATGAATAGACACACAATCTTTTTTTTTTTTTTTTTGCTTGTTTGTTTGTTATGATCATCACGATAATGTCGATTATGATGATGATGATGATGATGATGATTATGATTATAATGATAAAGGTAAATCATAATCGTTACATATGGTAATAATAATCCATTGATTTTGACCGACTAAGTTGACCCATAGCTTTTTTTGTATGTTTCTTGATATTCATCGAATATTTTTTTTTTTGCTATAATATAAATGAGGAAAAAGAATGTTTTCGATTATTATTATTTCTGCATTGATTGTCTTTTTTTTTGAGTAATAATAGCCCTCTATTTACACACACACACACATACACAAACAAACACAAAAGAGAATTATTATTTCCTGAAAATTTCGTATATCAAAAGGCTAGACATCATCTGCAAAAAAAAGAAGAAAAACTCAATTGACCAAACGAAACAAGAAAATAAGAAAAATTCGGGAATTGGGTGCGAAAAAAAAAATTATCAAGGTCAAGAGAGGGAACAGAAACAGGCTGTATAATATCAATCGTGTCGAATAAGATTTGATTTGATTTGATTCGATTGGATCGGATTGGCCTATGTGTTTTATATGAATGAATTTTGGAGGTAAAAAAAACGCCAACCAAAACCAAATCCATCGACTTAGAATATTGACCTCGAAACAACAACAACACCAAAAATCTTTAACATTTGCATTTTCATCATCCATTATCATCACAATCATCACAAGTATTCTTGTCAGTCGATGTGGATGATGTGAAATTTGAAAATTTGCATATATACAAATTCGAATACATATCATTGAAATGGATATGATGATGTTGATTCTGGGTGTGAGTGAAGTATTCAAATATTATTAGTCTGTGGTCGTCGGTCGATCACAAAGTTTTTCTCTTCACCAAATACCAATTCAATTTTTTTTTATAATCAGAAGAAAAATTTGGCCAAGTACCTTTTAGAATATTGGTCGATAAGTAATGGATGAGGTTAGAGTGGAAGAAAAAATTATCGATTGCATTCGATAATTTTTGTTGTTGTTGTTTTTTTTTATACAAAAAAAACTAGTTTCTATTTGGTCATCGTTGAATTGGATGACTAGATGGATGAGTGGTTAGTATGAAAATCCTTTTGACTTACCTCTTCATTGAAATAATCATATCATATCACATGTTCATAAATATTTAGCTTAAAACATCCATATATGAATGAAAATAACTCAACATTTCAGGTTCAAGGATTCAGATTTATGTTGCTGTTATTGTTGTTTGTTGCTTGAAGAAATTATTAATTGTTTACAACCCGAATAGAAACAACTAGGCCATCAGAATATGGATCATGAGGAGAATCTAATCTGATCATATAATAATTATCATGAAAATAGCCAAAATTCGAATCGATAATTTAATCGATCCGAATTTGGAACCAACAAACAAAAAGAAAAAATGAATGGCCAAACTAAATTTTCTATTCAGGTTGTTCAAAAAAAACAAAAACAAAATGTTTCGATGATAAATGAAGACATTGAATTTCAATTTCATAATCGATGGCCGATGATAATCAATGATGGCCATAATATTAATAATAATAACCATCGATTTGATGGTCGGCCAACTTGTTGCTCACCAATGATGATGATGATGATGATGATTATGATTTGGATTCCAAAAATATCTTTAAAAAAAAAATGCTAAAAGGCAAGAAAAACAAAACAAAAATTTTATGATTCCAATGGAATTTGACTTATTTTTAGACAATGAATGATGGTGGTGATGATGATGATAATAATAATAATTTTTTATGACACCAAACCACCATTGATGACATGTGTTACGAATCGTCGGAAAATTTTCCTGGCCATTTGGGTCAATGCAATCCATGGTCATCAAACACCTACACACATATATATGCACACAATATTTTGAATGATTGATTGATTAAACCATTAGACATTGTGTTCAAGAAACGAAAGCGAAACATTTTTGTTGTTGTTGTTGTTGTTGTTTGGACGGACGAATCACAAATTTGAAGCAACAATAATGTATGATAATTGTTTCCATTTCTTTTTGGTTTTTGTTTTGTTTTGTTAGTTTAAAAATTTGAAAACAAAATTCATCTTCAAAATTTGACGAAGAGATTTGATGCCATAATTATCTTTTTTTTCATCCATCCATCCATCTCGAATCAAATCGAATCGAATCGATCATCAATAAAAACAGCAGCAGCAACAACAACAACGATAACAAAATCGGCCATCCATCATATGTCGATCAATTTGATTCGATTTGTTTGTTATTGAATTGTTTGGTCTGATTATTTGTTTGTTTGTTACAATTCGATTCGAATGATCGATGACTGAATAATTTGATTTTTTCATTTCTCTTTTGATGATGATATTAAATTTTTACTTGAAAATTATCGTTTTTTTTTTGAAAAAAAATTCCATTTCAAAAATAACCAATTTTCTAATTCCTACTATAGTGTTTGTTAAATGGATAATCTTTCTATCAATTTATATTATGGTTAATATCGATCGATAGTCGATAGAAAATTATCACCATCAAATATATTCTTTGTACTCATTGATAATGATCATGATGAACAAATGAATGTGGTCATGTGTCATGTTGATATGTGTCGATAATCATCATCATCATCGACCATCATGTTGTTGATCATCAAGAAGAAAGAAAAAAAAATGGCTTGAAGACAAATGAATTTACAACAACAACAACAAAAGGTATCAAAACAGAATGTCTTCATAATAATTGTGTTTTTGAATCGGTTAAATCATTGGATATCAAATCGATGGCAGATCATCATCATCATCATCAACAACAACAATAAATTCAAATTCCCATGACGATAAATTATAATGACAAGAAATCGAAAAATTCCTCCGTTATATACGAATGACATTTGACATAATATCAAATTTAGAATTCAAAAATAAATCATCATAAAAAAAATTGAAACCAGAAAATGATGATCAAACAAACAAGACGTCATAAATTTGTCAGTTGCTTGTTAACCTCGATGACATTTTCGTGTGTGTTTGCGACATCTAAGTAATTTGTATATTGTTTTTATGTTCATACAAAAAATATCCGGTTTTTTTCCCTGCCGAAAAGAAGAAAAATCAAATTTAAATATCTGTTTAAGCATTTTGTATATTATTATGATTTTTATACCTGGTGATGTTGTTGTTTTTTTTTTTTTTGGCTGGTGACCCAAAGCCAAGTGTGTTCTCATATGATGATTATGATTTGCTGTATTTATATGGACGCATTTATACGACATAATGAGAATGATGATGATAAAGATGAACGTTAAAAAAATGCCATGGCTGTCGGTAGTTTATAAACTGGATTATCGATGTTCTTTTTTTTCTACCAACCATCTTATGTGTTTGTGTGTGTGTTTGATGGGCAACTGATGTAAACATCTTCACATTTTTATGGAATGGAATTTTCTGTTAACCCCAAAAAAAAGAAACAAATGATTATTACCTTGATGATGATAGAAGAGACGAAGACATTTTTAGTATTTTTCTTCTTGTTCATATTTTTCATGACTGGATAATGCATGTGCAGTCTTATTTAACGAACGACATGATGGATTTTGGAAGAAAGAAAAAAGGGTAATTCGTATTTACCCATTATAAAAAAAATTCAAAATCAAGATCAAATCATTAAGATAAATGAGCCGATTAAATTGAAAAAACAAACAAAAATTGAACAGAAATTAAAGTTAATTATGAATTATTTTTTCTTCAATTTAGGGGCCAAATTTATTACCTATCTATTTATATAGCAAGGCAAGAGGTTTTTGCTGTAATTTTTTGTTTGGATTTTGTCCATTTTTTCCAAAAAAAAACCAGACAGATTTAATTCACAGTTTGATGATACTATTAATGATTTTAAGTAATTCTTTTCACTGGAATATTTTCTTTCAAGTCAATTTTTTTCGTCGACTAAATTCATGTTCAAATGAAAAAATCTTGTCGATCAGTGGCTAATGATCCAGAAAAAAAACAAAAGAAAAAAATTAGATCATTTAAAAATTGAATCAAAAAAATCGAATTTGATTTGGATCATCATCATCATTATGTAGATCACGCGATAACATTGATCACGAAAACATAATAATGTTAATGATGTGGACGATTATGATGATTGAAAATTGATTGATTGATTGAAAGAATATATGATCCGTTGTCGAAACTGGTTGGATAATTCGAACTCGAATTTTTTTTTTGGATTTATGAGGAAAAAATCGGGCTATTTCGACCTGTTCATGTCAATAACAGAATGAAAAATTTTTTTTTGCGTGAAAACTGATTGTCACTTTGTTTGACAAGAAGAAGACGAAAAAAAAAATATTTGGTGAATGGCATTACCATTATCCCGAATTTATTTCCCTTCAACGAAGATGACGATCATGACCATCATCATCCACATCAATGGGTAAACCGAAATGAAGATCAAATACTAATACATGGACATAAATAATCGATTTATTTTATCTTTATTTTCCAAGCTATTAATAGCATTTGGAAAGAGAAAAAATATTTAATTCATTTGAATTTTTTGTTTCTCGTCGATCAATTTCCTACTTCATCATCATTATCAATAGAGGAATAAAATGAGGATATCGATATCGAAGTTATCCTAACCGCCGATTCATCTTGAATCTTATACATTGGCATGAAATGCTGCTAGATTTATAAAAATGATAATTAAGATCCCGGTAAATGAATGGTGGAAAAAAATTTTTTTTTCTTCCAACCAACTATCAAAAAAATAATTGTCGGTCAGTCGGTCTAAACATCTACCACCAACAAATTCGTTGACCGAATTTACCGATTATCAACATCATCATCATCATCATCCATAGATAGCCGGGAAATAGAAAAATGAACGATTAAAAAAACCGGTCGATATAATCGTGATTTCAACAGCCGAATTTTTTTCTCTTCTCCATAATTTATCGGCTACATTTGACCGATTCGGATTGGAATTCGGAAACACATCGAACATGCATACAAACATTGCAAACATTACTTCGTTCGAAAGAATGCAAAACAAAATATAAAAAAAAACGGGAATTAATTTATCGCATATCAGCTTGATATTAATGATGACCGATAGTAGTGGTATGACTAACCCTCAACAACCGCTTTGTGGTACCATTACAACTATCATTCGAATCATTGATATAATTGAGCACCTGAATTTTAATATCTTGAACCATCGGAACATGTATCATTCATGAATGGATATCTGACGATAGTTATGGTGATGATAAATATTTTTGTTTATGTGAAACAAATAACTTGATCATCTCATCATCGATCGATAGGAGGGAAAAAGACAAGAGAGAAACAGGGTCAGTAATCAAAGTGAAGGTCAAAGTCGAATATTTTTCTCCGATTTTTTTTTTTTTTTTTTTTTTTGGTTACCGTTCCCGTGTGTAAGAGATATTTTTCGTATAATAATTTCAATAATATTAATCAAATGCAAATAGGTTAATCTTTGATTGAATATAAATGACTTTGATATATTCAATTTTATTGTTTTTGTTCGTTACTATAATTTTAAATTAGAAATTGATGATTTTGAAATTGAAATTTTTCAAAATTTTATTTTTTTTTTTCTTCACAGGCTTGTCTATTGTTTGCCATTGCCGATCATTCCATTGATTCACCGACACATAAAAGTGATGATTCTATTGATGTTAGTTCATCGATTGGTGTTAGTAGCCATCATCATGATGGTAGTAATGGTGGTGGTGGATCCGATGGATCCTCGAATAGTGGTAACAGCCCACAACATCTGATACCCGGTATGGTTGAAGATCTACTTGCAAATGAATCAACAATGGATGGATCGATACGTATACCAAGTCCGATTGGACCGGCATCATTATCACATGCAGCCGTCGTTGATTCTGAATCCGATCTTATGGGGGCTGAATCGGATTCAAAATTTTCTCTTTCCAAATTGAAAAGACCGGTATGATTTTGATCATTGTTGATTTAAGAATAGTTTGTTATTATAATTAATCATTTTAGTTTGCTCGACTTCCGTTTGATCTCCGATTTAATACACGATTTTTAAATGGCCCATTAATGACATCCAGTTCGAATATGTTACGACAAGTTCATCATTCACATCCTCCACCGCCGCAACCAATGCGTGGTCCAGGACCACAAATGATGCGTCAACCAGGTCCACAAAATATGCGACCATCATTTCCACCAAATGGACCAAATCCAGGTCATCGAGGACCGCCACCACCACAATTTCAACAACACCCACCACCCCCAGGATATGGTAGTCATCAACCAATCTTTAAATCATTACCACCACATGGTTCAAATGGAATTATGCAACCAGGACCAAAATCATTGATGCCTCCTCAACCACAATCACAAATGATGCATCATCAAGGTCCACCACCACCACCACCACAGCAACAACAACAACAACAAGGTCCACCTGGATCACCAGCTCATATCGATATTGAACCAGTAGGTATGAGTGGTATTGATCCAATGGTCCACACTATTGCCGAATATATCGATTCAGGTGATGATAGACACAATGAATTGATCAACGGTAATATATGATATATAGTTTCCAAACTCAATCTCATTCTAATTTGTATCTTTTACATCCAGATTACGATCGTCAAACATCATCTAATGAAATATGGCCTATTGCTCAGCCTGAATTAGCTAAAATTGTTCATTTAGATGTTAAATGTGAAAAGAATTTCATGAAAGTATCAGTTGAATTTGATCGTCCATTCAATGGTATCATCTTCAGTAAAGGACATTTTAGTCAACCGAATTGTATCCATTTGCCATCCGGTTCTGGTCGTTCATCAATTTATTTCGATATACGAATCGATAGTTGTGGTACCACCGGTAATATGGGACCAAATTCATTGACAGCCTATGGCAATGTTAATGCTGGAAACTTTTTCGAAAACACCGTTATATTTCAATATGATCCATTCGTACAAGAAGCCTGGGATCAGGCGCGGAAACTTCGATGCACATGGCATGATCAATATGAAAAATCCGTATCATTCCGTCCATTCCCAGTCGATATGGTCGATGTAGTTCGAGCCGATTTCGCTGGTGATAATGTCGGTTGTTGGATGCAGATTCAAGTTGGTCGTGGTCCATGGGCAAGTGAAGTAGCCGGTATTGTAAAAATTGGCCAAACAATGACAATGGTATTAGCTATCAAAGATGAGGAGAATAAATTCGATATGTTGGTCAGAAATTGTGTAGCTCATGATGGCAAACGAGCACCAATCGAATTAGTCGACACCAACGGTTGTATTGTACGATCGAAACTTATGTCTAAATTTACGAAAATCAAAAACTTTGGCTCAAGTGCATCGGTGTTGAGCTACGCACATTTCCAGGCATTCAAATTTCCCGATTCAATGGAAGTACATTTTCAATGTACCATTCAGATCTGTAAAAATAGCTGTCCGGAACAATGTGATCAATCGGGTCAATCGAATATTCATTATATTAATCATCAGATCACTGGTACAATGCAAAATCTACAAAACCATCGAGATATTATGGGCGGTAGTAGCGGTGGTGACATTTATCTTAGTTCGGATTTGCCATCAGCGGCAGCACAAATCGGTGAACTACCTGGACGATCGGATAATAGTGTATTGGCTCGACCTCGTGAAGTTCGTGATGTAAGTGGTGAATTGAAAGAAATCCTTCAAGAAACAAATGTAACCGCAGCTAAAGAGGTTGGTGTAGAAAAAGTTATACGTGTCATATCGACTGGTGATCTTAGTTTTGCTACATCGGATAAATTAACTGCCGAACAACAATCGATTATAGAAACGAATGAAACATCTAATGGAACATTCAGTAGTCATCCTCATTATCGAATTGGGCCGAAATCTTGGCTCTCGGAAAAGATAAATGAAAAAATTTGCATGTCATCGATTAATTTTCTCGTATGTTTCGTAACATTATCGACTTTGGCATTATTTTTCTGCACTTGTTCAGTGGTTATGTGTTGCCGTAAACGTTCAATTTATGGTGATCATGCGGCTGCAGCTGCCATGTTACATGGTGCCGTACATTTAAATGGCAAATCTTCAAGTAAAAAAACTTCGGCCAAAGAAGCACAGTTGATTAAAAATGGTAAACGTAGTAAACATGAACAGAATAGCCATGATAGTAGCTATGGATCACAACAGACGGTCATACCGGTCATGTCGGGTAATGGTACAAATGGTGGTTATCTAAGTAGCTCATCGATATTATCACCACGGGTACAAGCAACAGCCGGAGGTACAAATGGCTATGTTATGTATCATTAAAAACTGAACCGATTTCAACCAAATCAAAAAAAAAAAAATTTTTTTTCTCCAATTATAATCAATCAATTTTATATGGTGATCATCTTTGGACATTATGAATGACCTATATGCATATATCCATAACAAAGTCCATAAAAACCTTTGACCTTTTTTTTCGATGCAAAAATCAAGCAAAAAAAGCCCTCATCATCATCATCATCATCATTATCATCAACATCATTTTAATTTATTTATTAATCTTTCATTCATAACACACACAAATCTACTTCATATATTGACGACAAAATCCAAATCCACACATACATACATATACAGAAATCCTGCAGCTAAAAAAATTTCCGATTTTTTCTTTCATTTTCACTTATTCATCCCTTTTTTTCAATCTCATTTTTTTTTTCATTGTATAGAATTTTATTTTATATTTTTTTTACGTTTAACATTCATTCCTTGATGAATGATTGAATTTTTTCTCATCATCATCCTCATTATGATTTTTTTCCCACTTCTTAATCATCATCATCACTTGCTTTTATTTTCCTTATTATTATTTAAAATAAAATATGAATAAATTTTGGATCTATATCAGAAATATCAGATCAATTTTTTCCCTCCACGGTAAATAGATGAATGATTCTAACGGGAAAAAATTTTAAATTTTTTTACATAATTCGAGTTCATTTCATGATTATAAGGAATTTATGCATTTTTATCTGTTATGTGTGCTGGTTTTTTTTTCTGCTAAATGTTCATTTGAATATGAATTCATGCGAAATTAATCTTATCTTCATATACGGCAACCAATATCATGAAACAATAACCAGAAATTATTCCAATATTTTTCATAAGAAATGATGTCCACCATTGTCGAGTGGAAATTGAATTGGTCATCTCTTTAAGCTCAGGTAACTATAGGTTGGTAAAATGGAATGTAAAAAAAAATTCCATTGTTTTTTTGTCAGTTTAGTATTTGCATAACATTACTTACCATATCACAGAGTGCGATGTAAAGGAAAAGACCAGCACATATGGCCAAAGCCCATCGATTAGCCTGATCCGAACTGCCCAACAATAGGCCAATATAAAGTCCAATGAAACAAGTCAATGCGGAAACAAAATTGATTGTTGCTGCACGTCGTACAGACATTCCGGTCGATAACATCACAGCAAAATCACCAAATTCATGCGGTAATTCATGACAAAACACAGCAATAGATGTGGATAATCCACGTGAAATACTATTTGAGAATGAAATTCCGATTGCAACACCATCCAGAAGATTGTGTATGGAATCGCTAAGCGTAATAATTAATGCTAATGATGTCATTCCCAAACAGATGATACCACCATCATTTTTACTATCATCATCATCATCATCATTTTTAGTAGATATTTTATCAACGATCAATGTTGTATTTGAATTTGATGATGACAATATTGATGGACTTAACGTGTTGGCTGAATCTTCGATTTTATTATTAGAAGATATTAACATATTCGTAATTGCCATTGCTGTCGGTGGCATTTTTGATGAATCACATGAAGACTAATAATAAGAAAAAATCTTATAATCTTAGCATTCGATTATATGGGTGATAGATATTTACCTGAATCGATAATGTTGAATCTTTCATTCGATTATTGTTTGAACGTGTAGCATCACTTGTGAAATGTCCATGATGATGATCATGATGATGTTCCTGATGATGATGATGATGTGGATAATGTTGTTGATGATGATGAGAATGGCCGGATTCTTTAGCGGATTTTTTTCCATCCTCTTTCAATTTGGCTAATGCATTTGAGATCACTTCGAAAAGAAATAGTACATAAATTGATGCAGAGATGGCAACCATAAACCAAAGAAATTCGAAATGATTTTCATCATTATGATCATCATGGGGATTGGTTGAATTTTTTTCATCATGTTTATCATGTGAATGAATACCAAGAACGGCTGGAATCAGATGAAATAATGCATCACCAGACATTGAACTAAATGCTAAGCCAATCAACAGCTGTATGGTCAATGTAAATGCACGACTTTTCAGTATTGGTATGAGCAATATACCGGCCAAAGATGATAGACTTATGATGAGAACAGAAATATTGCCATATAGGATAGCTAATAATTAATTGTTTGAATTTATTTCAAATTCAATGTAATGAAATATATGAAACAAAGTAAAGTGTAAAAAAATTTAAATTCCAAACATAAAATTGAGCTTACCATTACTAATGTTGTTGACATTTTCCATCTTTTCAACCAATTTATCGTCAGCATGATTAAAATGATGACTAGATTCAGACTGAAGTCTTTCATGTGATATTTTTCTTTTTATAACACCATTATCATCATTGCCGCTATCGATCATTATACGTTCACAGGCTTTCGAAAGAATTTGCTGTAGAAAAATTGGCGCTAAATATTCAAGTTCTTTTTCAGTTAATAAATTCACTTCCGAAGAATTTTTAGCATCGTTTCGATGTTTCATATGATGTTGAATTTGTCTGATTCTTTCCACATAGAAATCATATTCATAGCATTCAATATTCTTTTCAATTGGATCATCATTATTTTCAATCGAATTCATAAGAAATTTAACCTGATGATTGTGGTGATTCTCGTGTGGTGCAGATCGATGTTCACGATGTCGAGTTACGGTTGATTCATGATTCGATTGATTGATTAGACCACCAATATGTAGATCATTGAGTAATCTGGCCAATCCATATTGATCAATGATTACGAGATTTTCGTTTGAAAATGATGAATGTATAGCAGATTCAGATGTAGAACGTTTTATACCATATCTATCGATTATATCACGCAAAAATCTTGATTCAAATAATTCAATTCTTTCACCTTTGACCAATCGATTAACAATGATTAATGCCATCGTTTCGATAATTAAACCAGGATCATTATTATTCAAATTATGGATACGATTCAGATCATCGATAATATTTTCACGTCCAAACCATTTTTCCAATTTCATCGATATATTTGATGATGATGTGATCGGTGGTAATGAAATTAGATTACGATTTAAATGTCGTAATAGATTATCAAGATTTTGTATGAATTCAAATGAAAACATTGATAATGATTTTTCACTTTTATTCATTGTACGTTGTGATTCGGCCAAAAAATCCGGCATTAATAATGATAATAATTGTTGTCGATTTTTTTCATAATAATTAATATGATGATTTGATAATGAATCAGGACAAATCGATTCTTCTTTAATGATAGTGATGAGAAAAAGTGAAGAAAGACAAAAAAAACAACATTAATAAATCTGTATCAATAACTGCTGCTATTGTTGTTGTTGTTGTTGTTGTTGTTGTGGTAATTGAATTATCTAAATTATTATTTTTACTTTTCCTACCAATTGGAAATGTTTGGATGATGAAATTTTTTTTTTTTTTTGTTTGGAACAAGCAAACGAAAAAAACAAACATTTTTGTTTTTATTTCTCATAATGAAACAAAAACAATGATACAATAACAACAATTTCGATGATGATGATGTAATCGATGTTTGTTTGTGTGTGTGTGTGTGTGTGTGTGTGTGTGTATGAGAGATTTTCTTGTTTTTTTTCACTAACAAAAATCTATGATTAAAAATTTGACATTTTGTTCTTGTCAGATGTTATATCATTGTTGTTTATTTTAAATTTTTTTTTTCTGTCATGCTTGCTTTATTATTTTAACTGTTTAACATTTTGGTTCACTTCAATTCATTCAATCATTGATATTTCATCACAATACAATTGTTCAATACACATGTACTATCTATTTATCTTTTTTTTTTTTTTTTTTTTTGGTTATCCTTGAAACTTATCTTATGAGATTTATTAGTCTATCACCATCATCATCAATCTGTGGTTATGGTGATGATGATGATTATGAAATTTCCATTACATTTTTCAACAAACAATTATGATGACATTGAATGAAAATGAAACAAAACATTAATTTTCGTTTCTATTTCTCTCTCATACACACATTGTTATACTAATAAAATATCAAATGAATAACAATAACTTACTCGATAATCGACATTCAAACCATGAATCTAGATGATGTTGTTCCACCATCTTACCTTGATCTTGATTTTCATCGTCATCAATCAACGAATTTTCTTCCGTCCATTTTTCACGAAAACGATCTAAACGTATTATATTTGTTAATAATATGGTTGCCATACGACGTCGTTGGTTTGATGTAAGATTAATTTGTTTGGAATGATCATTTTGTTCTATCATAATACGTACATTGGCCATTGTGGCCAGATTATCTAGATTGGCTAGACACTAGTTCAAAAAAAAAAATCAATCAATCAAACGAATTACGACATTTTGTAATGACAATCGGAATGAAAAAAATGAAAAAAAGAGTTATTATAAAAGATAATGACATTCAAATTTCAAATTAAATTGTCATTTGTAGATAAGATTTGAAATTATATAATAGATAATTTCCATAATAATGAAAGAAAAAAAATGGCCATTGGCATAACAATTTAGATTTCGTGAATTGAAAAAAAATTATCATTATCATTATCATCATATATATAATGATAATGATTACTTTTACGCAATCTTCATCAGAAAAAAGGAAACAATGATAAGGAGAGTGCAACAGCAACAACAACATCCGTATCGATGAGAAAAACAAAATTTCTGCCATCAATTCGTTCGATTTGTGTGTGTTTTTACTTGGTTAGTCACAAATGCACACACACACACACACACATTTTAATTTTGGGATTTACCTGACAAGTTGATTGTAAACAATGTTTCAATAATGGTTGAAATCTTGAATTAAATCGTTTCATCCATATTTCAGCTTTTGTGTAGTTCGATATTTTTGGATGACGTTGATGTTTTTCCGTTATGGTTGAATGATGATGGTGATGATGATTTTCCGCCGATGTCGATGATAATGGCAATGAATCATCAATAATTGATGATGTTAATAATGGTTGCCAAACAATGGCTAAAATTATAATGATGATAATCAAATT
Source organism: Dermatophagoides farinae (assembly GCF_024713945.1). Classification (NCBI taxonomy): domain Eukaryota; kingdom Metazoa; phylum Arthropoda; class Arachnida; order Sarcoptiformes; family Pyroglyphidae; genus Dermatophagoides; species Dermatophagoides farinae. The sequence goes on along the minus strand of NC_134680.1, from coordinate 2,188,731 downwards.
AATCGTTGATAATGACCAGATTCGATGATCCATTATTGATATGTGTATTGTAGATGATAAATTGATTTTTTAAAAAAAAGGATTCAATAAAGAAGACAAATTTTGAATGACACAAAAATTATCACATAAAATTAGCAATATGACATCCACACACACACACACCAAATAAAATAAAATGTTATTAAGGCCAAGAATGTTTTAAATTTTCGAATGTCAAAAATCACGTCTGTTCATTTTCATTTGATAACAAAATATAACTGATGATGATGATGTTCGATTCATGTTTGATGGATGAAATATCGATATCGATAAAAGAGAGAAAAAACTGTTTTTTCTGTTTTTTTTTTTTTTTTGATTTTGAATCAGAATGCAACACAAACAAACAAACACACACACACACACACATGAAATGCAATCATCACCGGATTTCAAAAATCAAATTTTCGAACAAGAAAAAATGAAAAGAAATAATAAACAGAAAAAAACGGAAAAAAATGAGTGATTCAAGAATCGATTCGATTCGATTTCGAATCATAAAATTATCGACAATTCAATTAAACATTGAATAATAATCGATGATGTATTATCGATTCAATTGTGTTGATTATTTATTATATCGATGATTATTAATTAATTTGATCCAATCGAATTAATAGATCAATACTAAATCGTTTGTCGATTTGTAACGATAATGATAATGTGGCAATCAACGTTCGCATCAAATAACTGAAAAAAAACAGGCCGTTATAGATATATATTGACTACTTATATATGGTGGATATAAAATGAAATGGACAATTTTCATTTCATTTACAACCAACACACGAACATACAGTATAAGAAGATAATAATAATAATAATAGGATCTACGTATTTTTCGTAAATGTTTTCATTTTCATTGAGAGAAAAAAACCAATTAACATGCGCCGGCCAATTGGATTTTTGTGATTGTTTTCTACTGTTTGTGTGTTTGTGTGTGTGTGTATGTATACAATACATTTCATTAGAGACAAATAGATATACGGTGATGGAAATTTATAGTCAAATAACATTTCAATGACTCCTGTCTATAATGATGATGATTATGTTGATAATGACAACAACGGTAAAGAGAGAGAGAGAAATGTTAAAACAACAAAATCTTTTCTACGTTTTTCATCATCATTAAATTGAATTTTATTTAAAAAAAAAAATGACAACGACACCATCTTTTTTCTACATCATCGATAGCGATGATAATTTTTTTCTCGAATAAAAGGATGAATGATGAATTTTATGAGATTTAATTTGTTGAATGATAAGTGTGCATTGCATCCGGAAAAACAAAAATACAAAACAAAAAAAAAAACAATGAAATAAAATTTCGATTAAATCAGTAAAAGAATCTTACCACGATGATGATGGTGAAGATGATAATTTGGTGATTTCAATATGATGATGGTTGTTCAATTTCTTCAATTCATAGAATTTTCACACGCACACACACATACACACATGGATAAATTCGAATACAATCAATCGATTAATAATATCGGTTGTATCGAACGGATATGAAAAAAATCGAATTTTCTCAAATGGCCAAACAATTTTGTAAAACTTCAGTCACTGCTGTTTTTTTATAGTAGCTAAAGATTCTAACTAATTTGTCGTCTTTTATTTGTTTCAATATGTTCATGAAGAATTTTTCCACTTCAAATTATCAATAAAATTGGCCATTATCAAATGTGTTGGAAATGGCCAATTTATTTTGGGTGATAACGATAATGACACATTCAAGGTTATCCAGTTTTTTTTTCTTCAAAAAAAAAAAAAATGACCACTAGTAGTATAGTGTGAAATGAAGAATGAAAATAATAATAATAATCGCTATATGATTAAATTTGATTATCCATCCATCCATCAATCCATTGGGCTGTCTTGAAAATGAACTTTTTTTTCAAAAAAAAAAAAAAAATTTCACAAAATGAAGAATTTACTTCAAGCACATAACCTTTGGATAATAATGAGAATTATAATTAAAATGGTGGCAATGTGTACATGCAAAACTTGTATTCAATATTTCCGATTAGGAACAAATTATTTACTCGGTGACCACAATGTTCATGTATGGTGATCATCATTCATACATTCTAATTATTAGAGCTACATAATTTAATAATTTTTTTTTTAATGAAAATTCTTTTTCCATCGTTATAACAACAACAACAAAAAAAAAATCACACACAATTCATGAAAAAAAACGAATAATTAATTAGGTCATAAAAAAATAATAGTTTCAACAATGGATTATGACTAAAAAAAAAAAATTTACAGCATTTTGCGAAAAAAAATCACCACCACCACCATCAACAGTAATAATGATTTTCAAATTAAAATATCACTGTCATCATTTTGAATTGGAAAAATTAAAAAGTCAACAAATAAAAAAAAATCATAAAATGAAAATGATTATTACAACCACGATAAACAACAATCTGTCAAGGTTATCCGTGTATGTTTCTTTATTGAATTCAATTTGTACGAAAATTTCAGAATTTGAATTTGAAACACCAGCGGTACAAAAACCACCACCATTATCAGTAATATAATGTATAATATTCATTCAAATACAACGTACGTATACAACTAATTACTTATTGGTTATCATTTTTTTTATGATAAGCTCATTATTAATCCAATTCACGTATCGAATATGATGATGATGATGATGATGGGCGTAACAATGAATACGAAACCCATTTTTTGGGTCTTATGATCATTCATTGTATTCCATTGTGTTTGTATGTCTTGTATAAAAAAAAATTGACCATTTTTATCGAAATTTGAATTAAAATGCATAAATGAATGATGATCCTGTTATTATTAATATATTAGATCAGAATTGTAAATTCTCAGAATTATTATTATTTTATGTTTTTTTTTGTTTTTATCCTAAAACATTGGCAATAATGATCATGGTCATCATCATTATGATTGATGATGATCATGTCGAATAGTCATGATAATGAAAATCCTTTGGTGTTTTCTCTCCACACTCAATCACACTGTTCCAATGTCAATTCGGGAACATTTTTGGCCTATTAATTCTCATTTGAAACTTTCAATCACATAGAAAATAATCCAAGAAACATAATTGTGAATGAAACCCATTTTAATTTATGTATAAAAAATTGTTTTCATTTTCGCACTATTGGTTTGTATAAAATTGTTATTTTGAATTGAAAAAAATTTTCTGAGGTATCCATAATATTGATTGAAAAGAAAATTTATCAAATGGATTTTGAATTCATCATTTGATAATAAAATTAACGATATCGACCTCTGCTACGATAATTTTTTTCTCGAGTTGTTGGTGGTGGTCCATCATATGGATATCCATAATCCATAGGTGGATCAGGCGGACTTGTAGCTACCTGATAATCATCATAATATGGCCCTGGTGGTGATGGACCAGGATATTGATGACTATGTGTTAATGATGTTGATGGCATATATGGTGGACAATCATAAGGAGTAAAATGAGGATCATAAATGGGCTGTTGAGATTGTGGTGGTGGTGGTGGCATTGATAATATCGCATTATTATTATAATGATGATCATATGGTGATCCAGCTGGATATGGCTGCATTGATGGTGGTGGCGACAGTAACATAGAATGTTCCGGAAATTCGTTATAACGATCATGATGATTATAGCCGTAACGATTATCATTGTCAACTAACAATTTTTTATCAAAATGTGGATTATAATCGGAATCTGAATCATAATGACGTCGATAACGCCGTAATCGAGCAACAATTTTTTCATGATCTTTTCTTGAATTCGAATATTTTTTTACAATGGATTTTCGTTCATTATGTTGTTTAGCGGATAAAAATTGATCAAGAAATTTTTTATCTGTATGGCATTTTTGTTCAAATGTTTGAAGAGAATCCAGATAACGATAATAGTATGATTCGGATGAAAGTTTTGGCGAGAGATTTAGACGTCGACCATGTAGACTGATTCCCCACATCATTGCTCTGTGAGAATAGAAAAAATGATAAATTTACAAAAATACAATTAATTTACTTTAAAAACTTACAAAGCATAGGCAACCGATTCTGGCTTAGTGTAGCCAATAAAGGCAAAATCACGTTTAAGAACAACATTATTGATCGGTCCAAAATTGGAGAATAATTCTTCCAACAATTCTTTAGTTGTTAGATTGGGATCAAAATTTCGAACTACCAATGTTCGTTCTTCAAGTTTTTGAAAACTTTTATCCTTTTCCGACATCAAAATTGCTGAATGATGATTAAAAAAAGTGAAAAAAAATTGATTAGAAAAAAGAATAAATATTCCTGAAACAAACAAATAAAAAACATGTTAGAACAAACAAAAACAACAACTGCTCAAATACAATGATTCTAATGCTGCCATCTGAAGGCGGTTTAAAGTATTTTTTTTTCCAAATCATAAAAAAATTCGAATTTGAAGAAAAAAACTTTTTATTCAACAAAAGTCTTTTAGCAAATAAAAAGAATGATGATGTTTGGCCCAATCAAATGATGTCCGTCCGCTGCGTGTGTGAATGTGATTCGGAGACATTATGAATGGTTAAATTATACATTTGTGGCGATTTATATTTGATGATTATGAATTATAAAAATTAAAAAAAAAAATTTTGTTTTTTTTATGTTTTCCAACAAAATTGTCATTTAGGTTTTTGTTGTTGTATATAAGCGACAAGTTCGTTCTGTGTTTGTGGAATGATGGTGGATTGGATTTGGAAGCAAATGAAAAAAAAGGAAAAAAAACAAACAAAATTTTTAAGCAATGAAATTATCCAAGAAAAAAAATTATCCATCCATCACCAAAAGTTGCTGTAGTTATTGTTTGAAAAAATATATTCTCTCCCGGAAGTATAAATGATTTGTTTTTTAATGCATGTGTGCAATCTGTCAATGAATATGGTTTGATTTTGTTTGTTTCAAAACGGTTCATCATGAATAGTGTCATTTGATGATGAAGATGATGATGATGGAGACAAAAATGATGATTTTTAATGATGGTAAAATGATAATGATAAGAAATATGTTAATTCTTCTGGACATTTTTGTTGTTGTTACGTTTTTAATTTCGTCGTTCTTTTTCAAAATTATTGCTTGGTAGTCGTCGTTGTTATTGTTGCTGCTACTGCTGCTGCTGCTGATTCAATCACTTCAATTTCATCGGATGATTCGGACAATTTCTTTTCATCATCATCATCGTTGTGTTTGGCATCTAAAAATGAAACTTTTTTACCAATCGTTTCTGTAATACCCATATTACCATTATTTGATTCTTGTTCACTGCTATTGATGACTTCAATTTCATCATCATCGGTTATTGTTGATGATTGTTGTTGTTTATGAGTTTTTGTTGATGATTTCTGCTGCTGTTGTTGTTGTTGTGCTCCATTATGGACATCTAAATCTTCTTCAAAATCGGCACGTTCTAATATCTCCTCTTTGGATCGTACTAGACGGCCAACATAATCATATTTTTCCTGAAATTGTTCATTCCATTCCATAACGGATGATAATTCATTCTGATCTAAATCGGTAATATCATCCCATTCATCTTTGACGGCCATCACATCAAATTTAGCCAATGCACGACTTGCATCACGACCGGCAAATGTAGAATAAGCACCACCGGGGCCATAATAATCATAACCTTTTGTACAATCATAAACACGACCTAATATAGCGATGCATACACGTTTATCCGGTGCAGTGCCATCATAACGTCGTAATTCATCCAATGTCATATCATGTTTAGGTAATGGATCCGGTAATCGAAATCGTTCACGTTCATCATTTTCTGTTTTGTTTAACAATAATAATAAAAAAAAATTCATTAAACTCGAAACACTCCGAAATAATTATTGACAATTCAATTCTAGCAAATACTTTTTTTCGTTCCAAATAATTTATACAAAACATAAACAATCAAAATGGCCAATATGGTATTTGTAAAATTCAATACATCCATTGCTGAACCACTTTGTTGTTGCTGTTGTTTTGGTTGTTGTTGTTGTTGTTGTTGTTGAGGCTGTTCTGTACGAACATCAGCTTTCGATTCGGTTGACATGTTGTTCACAATTGTTTATTTATTTCAATTTTTTTTGTTGCTTCAAATGATCTATTGGAAAAAATTGAAAATTGTCTGCGTTTGGTACAAAATAAAAAAGATAAAGAAAGCAAAAAAAAGACAAAATTAGTGATTATTGTTCATAAATAATTATTATTATTATGAATGATCAATATTATCAATTGGTACGACAAAAAAAAAATGAAAGTTTAAAACAAACGAAAAAATAAACAAAAAAAAAACTTTAATTAAAACAAACAAGAGAGAAAAAAAATGAACTTAAATTTTTGTACCGTTAATGAATGAATGGGTAAAACAGAAAAAAAAAATTTTTCTTTCCTCACTGCTAAATGGAAATCTTATCAAACTCAAAACACTCAAAGTGATATGAGCAAGCGAAAAAAAAAATTGAAAACAACCAACCAACCAAAAAAAAAAAACTTATGGCTAGTTATATTGATAATGATTTTTACATTTCTTTTTTTTTCTCTGACTGACAATTGAAAATCAACTTGTCATCATCGTTGTTTCACAATCATCAATGTGAAACACTAATTTATCTTATCAAATATACACAGTTGTGCTTCTTATTATCATCAATTTTTCATATATGAGAAAGTAATAAAAAAAATCGAATCGAATCGATTAACATTTAATCAATGAACATAAGAGAGAGAGAGAGAAAAAAACGAATATCTTCCGAAGCCAAAAAATAAAATTAATTTTCAAATTGAAAATTCAGAAATAAATTTTTTTTTCTTAAAAACCTAACCTCATTAGAAACAAACTGTAAAGTAAAAAATAAAATAAAATAAATTCACATAAACAATTTCCTCAATGCAAAGGGAAAAAATTTAAAAATTTTTTCAGGTACATCATCATCATCAATCGTTAAAAAACATCATCATTTTCTTTTTATATTGGTACATCGATCATTATATATGGTGTTGTATGTTTGGTGTCTTGATTTATGTAAACAAAACACGATTGATGATGATGACAACAACAATGATGATGATAATCGTATTGATCAAATCATCGAAATAAAAAAAAACAGAAAAATAAGATTGAATACCCGAAAAAGAAATGAAATAAGAAAATGAAAATTTTTTATTATTCTTACACACACACAAAATACAAACCTTAATAAACGTGATGATGATGATTATGGATTGATTGAAAATCGTCAAGATATGATTATAAATCGTTGTCAAAATACTTATTGATTGAATATAAATCTTTTTATTATTCACTATTCGATTGATGAATCAATACACATACACATACACACACACAAGCACACATGAATAATTATAATATTCGAAAATAAAAAATAATCGGGAATGTTGTTTGTTGAACAACAGTGATGTAAATGTGCTTTGTACACAAAAAAAAAATTTTTTTCTTATAGCTCAAATATCAATTATCGCTTAAAAATTAATATATTTATAACACAACACATAGGAACATATATGCAGAAGTAGCAGGAGCAGTAGTAATAATAATAATAATATTGATAATGATGATAGCTAAAAATCGAAATGACAAAGAAACAAAATGAGAAAAAAAACTAAATCATTCAACAAACAAAATATATGAATGAATAAATAAAATACATACATTTGTGTAGTTTTTCTCTTGCCAAACTATATATATACTAAATGATGATTCGTAATATCAAGGCAAATCGAAGGAATGATGTTGATGATGATCAATCAAGAATCATTATGATGATGATGATGATGATGATGATTATGATATCATGGTATGATCATCACATAACACGTAACCATATTAGTTAGACACTGATTTTCAGAAAATATAAAAACAAACGCAAAAAAATTTCTTAAATTGTCTTGAAAATGAAAATAATAACAACAAAAATGTTGGAATATGCGCAATATGAAACCATTTGCAATATATTGAATTACAAAGGGAATGCACAAAATACATGTGCATCAATTGGATACCATTTTTTTGTTTCTCACTCTTTTCCAATTTTGATGATGGATTTTTTTTTGATTTATAACAAAATAACAACATTCACATAATACAGTGGTACCTAGATTGATATAAAGACTTATGGCTGCTGTTAAACATTTAATCGAGTGGATATCTTCATTGTTAAGACATTTTTTTCATGTATAAATCGAAGCATAACTGTAAATCAAATACATTCAATATAATTGACTATATCTACAATGTTGACATCGTCCAGGTGGCAACAGTTTATATTCCATATATTGAGGTAAACAAATTCTACTGACATCTATCGATGTGAAATATGAACAATGAAACCAAATGAAATAAAAAACAAAATGAAAAATTCATCAATTTATCATCATTTCATGGATGAAAAGAAAAAATGTGGTCAAGGGATTCTCGATTTTTATTGGTGAAAAATCACAAGTAAAATTGATGAATAATAAGAGATAGATAGAGTTGTATTGTTGTGAACAAAAAAAAAAAAAAAAAAAGAAAGAAGAATTTAAGCAACTCATTCGTAAAATATTTTGTGTTGTATGTGAATTGAAACAAAAAAAAAAAAAAAATAGAGTTATTGCGATGATAAATATAAATAAAAATTCAAAATAAAAATTAAATCACATTTTTTTTCAATTCATATTAAAATAATAATCATTGATAATGGTAGTATTGATTTTATTTTATAAAATCAACAAATCTACCACCACCACCACCACTGGCAAAATTATTGTCCATTTTTTCTTTGAAATTTGTACCGGTTAAACGTTCACGTTCAAATATGTCACGAAAATTAGCCACCTGTGTAATACTAAATGATAATCGGCTAACAGCATTCAATAGACATGTAATTTCATGATGACTTAAACGTAATTTTTCAATATCTTTTGTTAACATTATTTTGAATGCTGTACCAAGACCATTCGTTTGTACTTTACCCCAAAGACGACATTTGTCACAGGATATACAATCCATTATATTGAATGTTATATTATTGAATACATAACCTAGTTGTTCAGCAATTGGTTGACGTTTAAATAATAATTTTTCATCAAAATGCCATCGAAATAATCTAGAGGGTGTGAAACAAAACAATTGTAATTATTGTTAGACAAATAACAAATTCACATTTACCTTTCAGTGCTAAACAAAGCATTAATGGCATCTTTAGCCTGTACCTGATCACCAATTAAATTCCATTGAATTTTATTCAATAAATATGGTTGAATTCGAAATAATGCACGTAATTCAATCAGATATGTAAGGAATAGATTTTTAAGGTAATCATTATGACCTTTTTTTAAAAAGAAAAATAATTCAAATTAATTAAAAATTGAATAAAAGCATACTCATTATTCACATTATTATTACCATAGAAACGTTTAAAATAATCTTTTGGATTTGGACCAAAATGATTTTCAAATTTATGATGTATAGCTGTTAGATGTATTGTAATGGATGTATGTAAACCGGAGATGATACGATAGAAAAAACGTTCTTCATAGCAACCAATATTATTATTATTCGAATTCATCAATGTTAATATATTATTTTGTTGCTGTTTTTTCATTGAAAAACAATTCTCTTCATAAATAGCTCTCCATATTTGATTACCATCATATCCTATAGGATTTTTTATGGTCAATAAATGAAAAAAAATAATGATTGATTATAAAAACATACCTGTAAAACGTTCAGGATTCAATACAAGATCATAATATTGTGATTGTTCACTATCATCACGACTACATTCGAAAAGACGGTTTAACTCATGTACATTATTCTGTTGTAATGTTTGATCTAATTTCGATAATTCTTTTGGTGAATTAGTTGGACAATTTTCATCTAAAACTATTTGGAAAAAAATAATTTCGAATTTGTTAAAACAAGAATTCGAATCGAATGAAACAGGTCAAACTTACCAAGATATTCTTTGGGCAATTCCGATCGGTCACAGAATTTAATATTACATCCACTAATAAGAAAAAAGTGAAAATGATTAAATTCTAAATGAATCATAGAATAATAACAAAAACATACATTTTTGTACAGGAAAATGTATCCGGCCATAGAAAACAATGTCGTTTCAGATTAAATTTAACAAATTTGAATGGATTCAATTTAACTAATGATAATATTCTTGGTGCAAAATGATTATTATTAAATCTTGATAATTCCGTCAAATTAACCGTAATGTTTTCGATGGTCGCAAAATCATCCAATGTGGAATTGAGAACATTATCAATGAATCGTACCATAGCATCGGGATCATAATCATCTTGAATGGTTCTTTTTGTTGCACTTGTCGCCTGACTATGTTGTTGTTGCGGTTTTTGTTTTTTTCTTGAATTTTTTATCATTGACTCAGTAGTGGGAATTTTTTTGATAATTTGATCATCATTTGTTTGTTGAACATTCGTGAATAATAATAGATCATAATAATGGAATAATAATGCACAGATTAAAATCACTGATGATATAAGTAAAATTTTCCAGGGAATTTTTGTCGAATAATTTTTCATTTTAGTACAGAAAGATTTCACCACATTCACACCATCTTTTTTTGTTGTGGTCATTGTTGTTGTCGTGGTATTTGATGAAAATCCGTTTGTCGTTTTATTTTTCATTGTTTTTTTTTCATTACCATTATATGTGGCCATATACATTTAATAAATTTTAAAAATAATTTCAATACTTTAGCACCGTAAATGCAAATAAGAAATATATGACATTTGAAAAATCCGGTTATTATTATGATGATATGCTTGAATGAATTACGATGACAATGATGATGATTATGTGTACAGATAATAAGTTAGTTTTTTGTTATAATTATGAACAAAAAAATAGGTGACATTTATTTAAATTGCTGATGCAATAATCTATTGAAAGATGGCTGTTTTTTTTCTCTCCTTATGATAACGTGTACTTTGTATGATTGTTCAATTGTTGATCACCATCACTACATCATCATCATCATTTTTCTTTAATATGATAATAATGTAAACGTTTTAAATTGATTTGTTTGTACATTATTTTTAATATTTAAATTGATTTTATCAGAGAAAGAGACAGAGAGAAAAAATTCTTAAATCTTAAATTTATTTATGGTTGTTGGAGGAGTAGAATGTGTTTGAAAATTAAATTCAAATGTCTGATGTCATCTGTGTGTTTAATCACATACAACACATACACAAACAGTGAGAGAAAGAGAGAGAAAAATAAAATAAAATTCTCTTTAAAAAATATTACGACACAACCATACTCAGTAATGTGTATGTAGCCGATTATAAATTTTTTTCCAGGCGCATTCGAAAATTGTCTTCGAAATTCATCCGAAAAAAAATAAATAAAGCAAAAAAATCTAACGAAATCAAATTTCTATAATCCTTATATTTATTGCGATTTTAATTCTGTTGTTGTTGTTGTTTTTGTTATTGTTGTTCTTGATTATGTTATCGGAAAAAAATAGCACAGAAGAAAATTCACAAATCCAATCAAAGTAGTTTGTGTTGTTCACACATGACACATTCGAATAAAACTTGATCCAAACAAATCTTTGTTTTTTCACCATCATCATCATCATCATCGAATCAAATCGGAAAGAATATTGTCGTTGTTGTTAGAACTTAGTGCATCACTCTCCCAAGAAGCAACGAAAATAGGCATGAGTTCATTGATAAAATTATCATCAATCAAAAGTTTTTCCAGTGAAAGTCATGTATGTTAAGTTTAGTATTTATATTTTTCTTTCTATCTCTTTTTTTATTCACTTCTGGTCTCCAAAAATAGTGTAAAACTCAACAATTCTTGATTCTTATCATGACAATAATTTGTTTTTTTTTTGACATTCAAACTATTTTCTTTTTTTCACTTACAGAAATATCCATCTCGTAATTTATTGAACATCGTTGATGATAACAACGATTCATCACCATCATCATGGAAATGTAAGCATTGGTCAGATTATTGTTGGATAATCATTGAACTATGTGAACAAGCAATAATTGATATGATTGAAATAAAAAATGATTGTTCAGCATTTATCGAAATATTTTCATCAACAACGGGCGATTCAAATGATTTTAAGGTATTCATCACCAATAATAATAATAATATAATGATGTATTCGTAATCGATATTAGCCAAAATCATTATTGTGAAAGAAAATCTAAACTATTAATCAAAAAAAAAAAAAAAAAAAACGAAAAATTAGCTTCGTTATAATGAATATAATAATAACCAGCATCACCAACGGAAAAAAATAGCAATTCTCATTCCATTTCATTATTCTTTGAATTTTTTTTCATTTTTCTGCTTTCATGGTTATTATTAACAGGTCCTGTTACCAGTATTTTCTTCACAATTACCATCAAATTGTCGGAAACAATCATTCAACAATCAAAATGAACGATTCAAATTTACAACTAAACAATTCATGTCCACCTCACGATCATTACCATGTAAATTTATCAAATGTGTCTGTTCACAGCCATACAATAAGGTATTTGATCTTTTTTATTGAGAAAATTTTTAAAATTTCATCGATAAAGTGATATATATTTTTTAATGTTTCATTCTTTTGATATTTATGTAGAATATCTGTTATGGTATAGCCAGTATAAAAATTTATGGTCAACAATTTCAAGAACATAAAAATAGTGATAGTGCTGATGCTGTTCATGATGTTGATGATGATGATGATGATGGAAAAAAGAAACCATTATGGATGAAGAAATTTAAATTTTTTGACAACAAATTGACCATGGTTGATGATGAATATTTTGCAATGAATTTCGATCATTCAAAATTGAAACAACAACATCAGAAGCAACAACAACAATCTAATTCAAACGTTACGACGATCGATTCAAATAAACAAAATATTGATAGCAAAATGTCATCATTATCAAAATTATCGGCAGAAATTAAGCCAAATCTCAAAACATTACCATTAAATGATGATGATGGTAATAATAAAAATGTTAATGTCATTGAACAATTATCTAAACCATCGACATCAACATCATCAACAAAAGCAGGCAAAAAACGTAATCATAATGATGATGATGTTCAACAACAACAATCATCGATAAAGATAAAGCCAACGAAAAAGATTAAAAAACCATTTGAAAAATTATTCGATAATGTTGTTTTTGTATTGAGTGGATATCAGAATCCAATTCGTATGGAATTAAAACAGAAAGCATTAGCAATGGGTGCTCATTATAAACCGGAATGGAATTCAAATTGTACGCATTTAATGTAAGTATTTCTTTTAATGAGATTTTACTTTCTTTCATCGTTTACGACGTGATCTTGTTGTTTTCATTATATTTTTCTTAATTATCATTGTATATTGAATCAAGAATCGACTTTTTCAATTTATTTAAATTTGGTTCTTAATTCATTTTGTTTTGTTTTTTTTGTTCTTATTTTTTCACCCTTCTATTATTTCCTGAAATAATATAATATCTTAATTTAAATCGACTATATCGTAGATGTGCATTTGAAAATACACCAAAATATCGACAAGTTAATCATCTTGGTGGAAAAATTGTTCGAGAACAATGGATTAATGATTCATATGATCAACGTAAACGTTTATCATGGCGAAAGTAAGTAAGCTGTCATTATAATGATTTGTTTAAAAAAGGATTTTTTAAATTATTATTCTTGAGAAAGAATTGATGTTTTTTTGTGATTTTTTATCTCTCTATTTATTATCCACTTTTTTCTCACTGAGTAATTGATCATTCGATTTGTATTTGATCGTTTTTTTTGTCTGTTTCTGTGTTTGTATTATTCTTTGATTTTGTTCATTTCATTTCATTTTTTCTTTCTTAAATTGTACAAAAGGCACAAATATTCTAGCACTATATTTTATGTTATTATTGTTTTTTTTTCAATATATATTAGCTATTTGTTGGGAAAGTTTATTGGAAATGATGACGATAACGATAGTGATGATGTTGATGATAAAGATTTCAATGGCCGTAACAATAAAGCTACCCATAATAATAATACAAATAGTATTAATATTAACAGAACAAAGAACCGAAAAGATGATGGTCAAAATTTTACTGATGAACAACGGCCGTACATCAATAACAAACAAACTGCTGCTACATCAATGAAAATGGTGATGGAGACGAATAAGAAAAATATTGTGGCAAATGCTGATTATGATAGCGATATTATTTATGATCTTGAAACTGAAGATGATGATGATGATGATGGCGAAGAGTAAATGAAATGAAAAAACACTGGATGAGTTTTTTTCCACCGAAAAAAAAAAATAAAATCCATTGATGATAGTGATGGTCATTTTTTTCTCATCACAAAACTAATGGACCTAAAGACTTTATGATTAGTGATTAATTGACAATTGTACCATGGAACAAAATCATCATCATCATCATCATCAAACAACGCAAATTTCGTAATATTGACCGGAAAAATTTTCGACAAATTTCTTTCATCCATTCTTTATTATTTATTTTTTTTCTTTTATTGTCATTGTTTTTATTTATCGGATAGATAAAAATCCAATCGATTCAAAGATAAAAAGTAATATTTCTATTTCTATTTTTTTTTTACTTTTGATATCATATATTTTCATCATTTTGTTCATCATCATTGAAATTAAAAATCCTAATTCAATGCTAATAATTATATGGTTATGGTTATTATTACTAAAGAAAAAAAAATAGGAATTATTGATTATTGGAATTCTTTCTTTGATTTTTATTTAGCTCGTTCATAATCTACACAATGATGACCATATATATATATTGATATTAATACAGTTATATATATATTTATCGGCTAGGCGTTCATCATCATTCGGTTATATATTATGTTATGTGTACATAGTTCAATCGATCGGTCGATCTCAATCCACAAGGATGTATGATTTTTTTTTCTCATCTAATATTTCTATTATCATCGATCCATCAATACCCTACCACCAAATCGATGATGATGATGATGATGATGATAATGAAAAAAAAAGAAAAATTTGAGCCCATCCTTACTGTCTGTAAATTTTCTAAATAAATATGATAAAGTTACATATTGCAGATCATCATTGTTGCTATTGCCAAATATTTTCACAATTGTCATATACGATGATCTGGATGATTTCGATTTTATTGTTGGCTATATTGATTCTATGTACTTAAACCACGTTAAAAAGTGTATGTATGTAATGTGTGTGTGTGTCTGTGTGATCGATTTGAATGTCCATTGTATGATGTGCAATATGTTTTTCATCAAACATTCATCATTACCATCGCCATCATCAGAAATGGGAAATGCAAATTTGTTGACACATGACCTTCAAAAAAAAAACATCGTATGCATTATAATTCAAATTGAATGTCAATGTTAGTAATCATAAAGTATACTGAAGATGATGATTTTCGATAATGATATTAAAAATTTGAAATTTTTCTCTCTTTTTTTTGTTGTTATTTTATCAATTCATTGATGTTATTATACATTTTTTTGTTAACTAAAAAAAAAAACAAAAACAAATGATGATGATTGAATTCCATTAGCCGTCCATCAGAAAACTTTTTGCATTGCTATGACTCACTATGGTTGCTTTTGTGTCCAGCAGAAGGCGCGATTATCCAAAAACAAAACTGTTTTTTTTTATCTCTTACTGGTATGTTATCCATAGATAATCTCTAATTTGTGTCTATATTCTTTCCATTCAATTCGTATACAACGTTGGATGAAAATTTCAAATCAATCGGTCCAATAGTTTTGGAGATTTTAGTCATTAAACACAAAAAACGTTTTACATTTTTATATACGTGTTGACCATATATATTTGATTTATTGATTGATTGATTCGATTTTTTTTTTCTCTTTCTTTTCACAATTGTATTTTGAGATTATTTTGATTTTGTTTGTCTTGCCACGTAGTAGTAGTATTGATGGTGGTGGTGGTGGTGGTGGTAGGTTGTGTTCTCATTATCTTTACACAATTTGTCCTTTTTACGATTCCAATCAATTATTATCATTTAATTATTTATGAAAATGAATGGGATTTTTCCTTCCCTTCACTTTCACTCGCACTAGCATTGGTGATAAAATGGTAACAAAAAAAAAAAAATTCCGTGCAAGAATATTGACGAATACTGTCGGTTATGGTCTACTGATAATGATTGTGTAGCAATTGAAGCCGGGCATTTTTTTAAAGGTAATTTTTTTTCCAGCAAATCGATTGTTTTTCTTCGATATACGTCACACATACACATTGTTACAGATACAGAATAACCGTATTCGTTGTTAATGTCGGTATCGGTCAAGGTTGATTGATTGTGTGTGTGTGTGTGTGTGTCTGCAACGAGGAAACCAGGTTTTTTTTCTACCGGTGTTATACTCAATAATATTAATTGATTTTTTTCTTTTTGTTCTTTGATGTTTTTTTTCTGTTCACCTATGATCTATGATTATATCGTGTATATTTGTGTGTATTTGTTCATATAAAATTCAAATTATTAAATGAAAATCAAAGATTAATTAGATTAACTTGAATTAAAAATGATTGATTCAGTAATTCCATCGAATCATATCATTTATAAATCTAGATTCTATAGAACAACAACAAAAAAAAATTTGAATTCTACAATTCTTCATAATTCATGGAAAAAATGTGCAATTTTGTTCAGTTGAATACATGGAAAAAAGTCAATTAACAACCATTCGCGGATGGAGTTATTGGAAATTGACGACGACGACGACGAAGAAAAAAAAATTGCTTACTGAAAACTCATTTATTACCTAATGAATTCCACTATGGTTTGGTTAAAGGTTGTATAAAGGTTTTTTGTTTGTTTGTTTGTTTGTTTCGTTGTTTTCAAACAACCAATGACCAAATAGAAATTCTCTATTCTTGGTCTCTTGATAGCCATTATAGACATAATATTTTCTTTTCATTCTCTCTTTGAGTATAAAGCTCAAAAATTGTGTTCACTGGTTTCAATGTAATGGTGGCTGCTGTTGATTATAATTATAGTTTTTGTTTCCTGTTTACTACTAAAATTCATTCATTGGATGAGATTTTTTTTTCTCTTTAATTTCATGTAATTCGTAGGTTGTTTGTTGTTTTTCTTTTTTTTAATTAGGCGAGAGAAAAAAAAATAACAACGAAATTAATTTTATTCTTTTTTTTTCTCAGTCAACAGAACCAAAAAGATTTACCATCGATGTGTGTTGTTTTTTTTTCCAATGAATGACATCATTATTTAAATTTAAAATTTGAAATGAAAGAAAAAAAAATCGACAAATACACACACACACACACACAAACATTGTAAACAACTACAGAATAATGTTGATAATGATGATAATGACGGAACATACACACGTACACACGTTGAAGTTTTAAATGCAAAAAAAAAGAGTTAATTTTTTCAGTGACAATTTTTGCATACAATTCAGCAATGGAAATCGAATTTTATGCTATAGGCCAAATTATTATTGTAGTTTTGTTGTTGTTGTTGTTGTTGTTGAAAGATAAAATTCGTCAAATTAATTTCATTTCCAAAACATATTTTTGACATACATTGTTCATATACATCATATATGGATGAGGATGCAAGAATTTTTTTTTTTTTTTTTTTGGCATTCTGTTCCAACTTTTTGGAGTAAACATTTTTTTTCTCTATTCTATTTTATTTTATTCTATTTTTAAAAATAATTGAATCTCTTGGAAATGAAATGAATTTATAATAAAATGTGATGATGAACGTGCCGAATAAATAAATTTTTTTAAAATTTTTTTTTCCAAAATAAATAAACATAAACATAATTTTCTTTTTTTTCAATTCTAATGATGATGATGATGATGATTCGAATAATTTTGTATTCATTATGAATAATCGAATAATAATAACATGAGGTTAGTGTGGTTAGTGTTTCCACATTTCATTGAACGAAATTTTTGTTTTGGTGAACAGAAAACAAAAAAATTTAGATAATAAAATGAATATAAGAATTATTTTAACAAGAATTTTAAATTTGTTTTATCTTTTTGTTTCATTCAATGAACAAAAAAAAACATCGTCATAATCATAAGTGAATTGATTTTACAACAGGAATTTCCTTTGCCTTTGTGTGTGTGTGTGTGTGTGTGTGTGTGTGTGTGTGTGTGTGTGTGTGTGTGTGTGTGTGTGGTGTGTGTGTGTGTGTGTGTGTGTGTGTGTGTGTGTGTGAAAACCACAAACTCTGGAATTCATCAGAATTAGTATCGAAAAAAAATATTGAAAAAATTGATTAGATTGCACTTCAGATTCTTTTCTGAACTTTTAATTTCAAGAGAGAATTTTTGATGATGATGATGATGAAAGAGAAAAAATTGGAAAACTTTGAATTTTTAATAATCCAAGCACTTTTTTTGAATTAAAAAACGTAATAAAAAACCAAAAAAATAAAAATAAAAGTTAAAAGTTCGATGAGATTTTCATCATCATCATATGATTAAATTGCTGTTGCTCAACATTCAAAATCATATATGATCAACATCACCCTTGCTTTGATCTGAATTTTAACTTATTTGGATTCATAAATCGATTCGAATCACTGAAAACAATGAGAGAGTAGTATATTATGAATGTTTTTATAAACTTTTATAAAATGTCAAACATTCCACACATACACACAAAAATTGGAATGAAATGTGTAATGATAGAATAGAATTTCTATTATAAATGTTATTTTATGTAAACTGAGTGTTAAAATAACAATTAACGATTTCGTGGGAAAAAAAAGAAAACATGATGATAATCGAATTGGAATTTTTTTTCTCCTAATAAAATCGTAATGTTGATTTGCTCTTTGTGTAATAATAATAATAATAATTGATTATACGAATCGATAAATAGCATTTTTTTTTTTGTTATCATCATGATCATCAAGCCTTTATTGAATTCCAGGAACAGTGTCCCTTTTTTTTGGCTTTTAATTATACCAACGTTTTTTTTCCTATCTCAATATAAACAATCAATAATTGTTCGATGGCAATAAAATCCACGTTTGAAATGTTTATCGATTTTTTTACTCCTTGTGTTCTATCCATGATTTTTGTTGTTGTTCTTTGCAATGATTTAAATTTTTTTTTTCTACTTTTCACATTTTTTTTTTTTGATGATTATGACAAATTGTTTCCACGGAAAAGAGAAAGTGAAAATGAAAATAATTTTCATTTTAACTTTTTTTTAACGGTCATATATATCGAATATAATAGATTGAATTTCGCCTTGATGTGTCCATTTACAAAAAAAAAAAATTTTTAATTTTAAAAATAGAAATTCTATGGAAAAAAATCCATGTCCATTCAATCCATTACTAGACCTATTAGTGATGAGCTATAAAAAAAAATACGTAACAGGAAAATAAATAAAGGTCTCTTTTTTTTTGAAAGAAAACATCTCAATTCATCTTTTTCCTTTTTCTTTTCATTCGTTTGTTCATTGATGGATTCTATTTTAACAAATAACAACAACGACAACGAGTAAAGAATCAAAAAGTTCATAGATCAAATCGAACAAATAAAAACACACACACACACACACAAAGATAGAGATTGTAATTCGATATAGTAACTAATATTTGTTTTTTGTTCTGTTTCATAAGTTCCATTTGAAATTTTTCATTATTGTTTTGTTGTAGTTATTGATACTGTTCTGTTATTGTTCCATGATGATGATGATAAAACTACTCACACGGACTACTGCTATAATTTAAAATCAAAATCAATTAATGGCAAAAAAATGAATTGAAGTCATTTCAGAATTGGACAAAATGATGGAAATCTGAGAATCTCAATGGTTAAATTTGTCATTTGATCATTCAATCATCGTCTTTGGTCTTTGGTCATTGATCATCATCATTATTATTATTGCTGATTCTTATGGCTGATAACAAATAAAGTATCGATCATAGGAATAAATGAATGGAAAAAAAAGTGAATGAAAACAGGAAATTTAATTAAAAACCAAACCAATTTTTTTCCAAGAAAATAAATTCTGTATATGATTGATGTTTTTTTTCTCTCTCTCTCTTTTTTATCTTCATCCGCTTGATGTTCAATGGTTAGATGATGATGTATTAAATGCAAAAGAAGATTGAGATTTTTTTTCCTTCTAGAATATCAATTAGTTAGGATTTTGTTTTTATATATTTTGACTGATATTTTATATTCAGATTTGGATAACTCAAAACTCAAAATTTTTTTTTTATATCATTCATTGAAGACATCGATCAAATTAATGAATGATAAATTAAATTGAAATACAGAAAAGAGATAGAGAGAGAGAATTACCGATCTAATCGATCAAAACTTGATAATAATAATAATATTGATGATGATGATCGAAATGATTAATCGGGAATTTTTTTTTTTTTGGTTGGAAATAAAATTCCTGTAGTCAAGTAGTCAAGTAGTGGGTGTGTACTAACAAAAAATATTTGCGAGAGAGAGAGAGAGATAAAAAATCAATATCATTATGACATCCGTCACTGATAAATCATCATTTGACATTCGAAATTGAAGATAATTTCAAAATACAATGACCAATTGTACGATGACAAAGATGGCGGCAATTGGACAAACCAAAAACAATAGACAATGTTCTTGAATGTTGCCGGGCAATTCTTTGTTTTTGTTCATTGTTCTTTTTTTTTAAATATTTTATGAATCACATTTGTACAAATTTGAAATGACTACAAATAAACATTCTGTTGTTGTTGTTGTTGTGTTGGTTTAGATAATAGAAATTATTATTATTATTATCATCATCATTATTATTACTAAGAATCACAACAGTAACACAAACAGAATTTTGATAATGCGCAGATAAAAAAAAGTATTCAAAAAACAATTATTTTGATTCTGTACCAAGTGTTCTAGAATTTTTTTTTTTTTACATTGTGCAGACGCACAATTCTACCGGCTTGTATTTTTTTCTTCTACCCAGTTAACATATACATCTATGCTTCTACTATCACTATTGTTTGATCTTTTTGCTTTCTTCATCTATTTTGACCACTTCTTTTTTATCTAACTGTAACGTAAAGTAAAAAAAAAATAGGAAAACAGAATATGTTGAAACACATACAAATACAACTGACGGACTGTTTCATTCATTTGTTTGTCCCGTTATAGATAAACGTTTGATTGACAAATTTTTTTCCAGTTAAGTTTAGTTTAGTTTTCGTTATGATGATCATCAAAAAATATTTTTTTTTCATAAGTGTTTGTGTGTGTGTTTAACAAAAAAAAAATTCTCGTCGTAAAGAATCATCCTGTACGTGTGTGTGTGTGTGAATCTTGTTGTTGCTTTTTTTTTGGCCACATGTTCACAATCCAGAAAAAAAACAAACAATTAATCATTTCATCATCTTGTATACGTTGAAAACGCAGTAATCATATAATTATCTTCATAAATAATGAGATATAATGAAATGATAATCAAACAAGTCAGAAAAAAGTGAAATGAAAAAAAAACAAAATTTATTCAAAATTAATAATAACCATCCGAAAAAAAGTTTCTTACAAACAACAAAACATTTGCTCTGATCGTTTGCTGTTGATAATATGCAATTTTATTCAAAAAAAAAAAAAAAAAAAAATAATTTCATAAAACTTTTCAGACAACAGTAAAAAAAACAAACAAAATAGCTAATTATAATTTTTTATTAAAAAAAAATTAATGATTTTTCATTCCTATCCGTGTGTACTACCGGAAGGAATCGATAGGAATTCCGGCCCGTTTTGACAAAATCATCATCATCATCATCATCATCATCATCATCAGTTTTTTTTCTGGATTTATCCATCCATTCATCTATCTATTCTTGACCAAATTCTAATCACACAATCATGAATCAACTACCAGCATTGAGAAAAAACTTTTTTCTTTATTCTTTATTCACGTCTATTATTTTCCGACATTTTTTTCCCGTGGAATTTAACTCAAACGATTATTATTGTTTTTTTTTTGTGTCTTGTTGCACATCTACATTCACATCCACATCCACATCCACACCCACACACACACACACACAGCACATCCGTGCATCGTCATCGTTGTTGTTTATTATAAAACTTTCGTTTTATTTTCTCTTCACCGTTATTTTTGATTTTGATTGTTTTTTTTTTTGGTGGGGGGAAGCAAATATTAAATTCAAATCCATTCAATTCCATCACCATCAACCATCAAACAAGAAATGAATTCTCTGAGTTTAAAATACGATGTATTTTATTTTCTTTTCCATTCTCACTTGACGTGTTACATGTTCTATGTGTGTGTTGCATGGGTGTTTAAATTTTTTTTTGTTTTGATTAAAAAAATTTTTCAATTTTAAGAATATCAAAAAAAAAAAAAAATCAAGTTTGTTCATTCTGTGTATCCATGTGTGTTTGTTTTTTGGATTAAGCTCAGTTATTATTTGCTTTTTGTTTCATTATTTCATCTCATTCGGTGTGTTCATTATATATAATAATAACAAGTAAGTTATTTGATTGAAAATGAATTTTATTTGAAAAAATTGACCTTTTCCTATCTATTATCAATAAATCTTTCGATGAATGATGTATTTATCATCAGGTTTTTCTTCAGAAAAAAATACCAAGAAATGAATTTTAAAATTTTTTTTTTTTTTGAAAATTGACTATTGATGGCCATGAAAAAGTTTCTGTTTCTTTAGAATAACAGAAAAAAAAATTTCAAATGTCAATTTGTATATGATCCAT
Source organism: Dermatophagoides farinae (assembly GCF_024713945.1). Taxonomy (NCBI): domain Eukaryota; kingdom Metazoa; phylum Arthropoda; class Arachnida; order Sarcoptiformes; family Pyroglyphidae; genus Dermatophagoides; species Dermatophagoides farinae. The sequence goes on along the minus strand of NC_134680.1, from coordinate 2,165,860 downwards.
TCGATTGTATGCGTGTGTGTGTGTGTGTGTGTTTTGTAGATTGAATATATACCAATTAAGAGAAATGGCAAAGTTTTATTCATTTTTTTCAGTTGTTCATATTCATAGTTATTATTCTATTTTATTCTCAAACAAAACAAAAAAAATTCTATTTTCTATATTACAATTTTTCATTCATTTCTGTTGCTACCACTAATATTTTTTTTTATTCCACCTAAAATATGACGATCATGATGAATATGAACAAAATGGTAAATTTTTAATGACATGTACCCGCTATCATTAGTCAGGTGTACGGTGATTTTGATTTTGATCATGCATTTTAAATTTTTTTCATTTTTTTACGTATACGTCTCTCTCACACACTCTTCATTCATTTATTATGAATTTTTCTCGATAAATTATCAATTTTTCTTCACGTATCCAATCAAATATGTCAAATGTCACATACATGGATAAGAATTCAGTTGGATACATTTGAAATTTTTGTTCATTTCCAGTTTGGGTAGGTTTTTTCTACGTTTCAATCATTCAAAAATGATTTGTTCAATATCTTGAGATTCTCTTGAGATATTAAAAAACGAGTTACAAATGAAGAGTAAGTACAAAAAAAAAATCAAAAATCAAAAATCTGTCAATCTCGAAGAATTTAAAACCACCACCAACACCAACAATCACTAAAGAATAAAAGATCCCATAACGTTTTTTTTTCATTTTTATTTTCTAGTCGATCAATCTGAAGAAAAATATTGATTATTGTTCACTTCTTGGCTGTCGTTGTTGGTTGGTTGGTTGGTTGGTTATTGACGTTGTGATATGCAGTATACACGCAAGCAAGCACGCACGTATTCAATGGAATCAAATATTTTTTTTTCTTCATTTACTTGAAATTTGAATGATTTTCAATTTATTTATACTTTATATATTTTTCAATACAAGCTCAAACCTGGATATTGATGAAAAAAAAAATGAAATGAGAAAAAAACAAATCGACCTATATCTTAGAGACTTGAAAAATAAAACATAATATTACTGTGAAAACAGTGAAAACAGAAGCAGCAGCAGCAGGAATTCATCATCAATGATGAATCAAATGTGAAAACAAATTCAATGGTGTAATTTTGACAATTTTTTTTTCGCTTTTAGAACCATATTTGCAATCCAATTCTGTTTCAATTTTTTTTTTCGTATACAAATAAAATGACATGATTCGTTACTGTTTGTTTGTTTGTTGGTATAAAAATGTCCCGGCTGTTACCATAGTTTATATATATATTTGTATATATCTGTTGTTACTGTAACCATTTCAAATCGTATATTCACATTTCTATAATTATGATTAATAGATTTTTTTTCCCGTCAACTTTCTCGCTATTTTGTATTCTCTCTATTTTTTTTTTTCATTCATTCATTTCAAATGTCGTTTGTTTTTCACAACATTTCATTTTTTAACCCTCAAAAAAAAAAACGAAACAAAACAAAACTAATCGAAACAAAACATAACGATTTATGGATTTCAAATAACATGAAACAAAAAAAAAACGAAAACTTTTTCTATTTAGAAAATGTTTCAAGAATCAATTGTTTTTTTTTTTTTTTTTTTTTTGAAAAAAATCCAATAGAAAAACCACCGTTTTTATTTTGAATTCCATATAAACAAACCAAAAAATTAAGATTAAGTGAGGTCTAGAAATACACACACACACACACACACACATAGACAATGCATTACTACAACCGATAAGGGTGTAGTAATCACAGTCTAGACTAGTTTAAATGAAATCCTATTATGAAATATATCCAACAATATGTATGTGAATTCTGATTCATCAACTTGTAATTCTGGATTGTTGCTATTGGAATTTTTTTTTGTTTTGTTTTATTCGAATTCTTTTTCATGTCTATTTCTGCATTAAATTTTTATGTGATTTTTTTTCTACCCTTCCTCTTTTCCAATCGGACCGGAAATTCTTCAAACTTTTTTGTTTTTGTTTCACAAAAAAAAATTCTTCAACAAATGACGATGTTGATGATGACTCAATCTTTTTTTTTGCTGTTTCTGTTGCTGTTGTCGTTACTGTTACTGTCATTTAGCTAATAAAAAAAATGTGATAAAAATAGAAACAATAGATGATTTGATTTGATTTTTTTTTGGGTAAAACTTTTGAAATATTTTTTTTTTCATTACCGAGCAGAAAAAAAGTGAAAAGACAAATAGACAAAAAAAAACATTTTCAAATATTAATGATGATGATGATGATGATGATGGGTGAAGAATTCTGCAACACTTGAACAAAAGAAAAAAAAAATCTCAATGATCATTGTTGTTGTTGTTGCTGCTGTTTCTTTGACGAACTCGATTTTCCATCAATGATATTCTTTATACTATTCTTTTGTCATACTGGTTCCAGATTGTTTTCCTATTTTTTTTTAATTTGAATTCATTGAATTGAATTGAATTTTGGTTAGAGAAAAAAAATATCTCTCTCTCACACACACACACACACTCTTGTTCATTATTATTAGGTTTTGGATTTTATTTTTTTTTTCACAATGACAAATTCACATAATAATAATAATAATAATATGTACCGATTCGTTTATGAAGAACGAATCAATGAAATGAATCGAATGGATGACTGAATTCAATTCAATTTTTTCTAGCGGTTTTTTTTTCATTATTATTTTGCTTTTGTTTGCTTTGCACTAGATTTGAATCAATGGATTTGTGTGTTCGTGTGGGTTTTTTTTCTAGCTGAGTGCAATAATATATTTATTCAATATGATCGATAGTTTTGTTTTGTTTTCATACAGAAAAAAAAACAAAAATAAATTTTGAAAAATATTCATGAATTGTACATTGAATGTACAATGATTGGTTTTTTTTCTCTTGTTGTTCAGATCATTTCAATCTAATCAATCATTCGAATGAAATGGATTAATTATCAGGAGCAAAAAAAAAAATGATCAATTTTTTAATCGAAAAAAAAATCAAATCACAACAACAATTCCTAACACACACACACAGTTGAATCAGTTGTTTGCAATATTTTGCATTCATTATTTTTTTTTCGCCAAATTGTAAGCACATAACGGCAACGATGTTTATGTCGTTATTCTATGTTTGCAAATCCAAATTTTAATTTTTAATATATGAATAATAGTAACAACACAATATAAATGTTCATTAGGATGTTTTGAATATATAAAAAAGAGTGCAAAAAAAAATATGAAACAAAAATCAAAGCACATAGGAACGTCGAGAATAATAATCTAATCAGGTTCTATCATCATCATCATCATCATAACGATAACGATAATGATGATGATGAACGTTGAAAACAAAACAAAAAACTAATTATATATTGAGATTTGGAAAAAAAAACAAAGCAACCGAAAAAGACAAAGAGAGAGAGAGGATGGATTTATATTTTGTCGAATGAATAGTTGTTGTTGTTGTTGTTGTTGTTGGATAAAGTTGATCATTTCATATTTTATGCAATTTTCTCTTCTTCTCCTTGTTTGTTTGTTTGTTTGTTTGTTTATTCAATCTATTTTTATCATCATCATCAACCTAATTATTTCCATATACATGGTTCATCATATATATACATGCATACATGATGGTGAATATAAAGAATGCTACTTTATGATCAATAGATTGGATTGTGATTGTGATAGGGTTGTATCTCTATGATTTGTTTCTCAAAAAAATAAAATCATTTTTCTCTTTTCATTGTTATGATAAACTTTTTTTTCCATTTTTTTACATTTATTTAAGAACATTGATGCAAAAAAAAAAAAAAAAAATTCTAAAGATTTTCACCATCTATCTATCTATTATCATTATCAAGCATGAATGAACAAATCAATAAATAATTGTTGTTGTTGTTGTTTTTGTCATTATTATTATCTCAATGTATATATGTCATAACATATTCCACTGCATTATTTGTTGTTGTTGTTGTTGATGATCTATATGAAAACAAGACTTCATATTAGATAAACTAACTATTAAATATTATTAATTTCATAATGACACAATACATGTGATATAAATCGATGTGAAAATGTTAGTCAATATGTATGCATGTTGCCATTGATGATGATGATGATGATGATGATGATGGGGTGTAGACAATCAATGATTATTATTGTTATGTATAATTCTAGTCTGTCATCGAAAGTTGTTGCTGTTGTTAGTATGTGTGTGTGTGTGTCATTGAATGTGAACAGAATTAAACAGAATCATATAACATAACATAGTTGACATCGATTCTCGACAACAGAAAAAATGATTCTACATCATGAATGAGAATGAGAATGAGAATAAAACATGGATCATCAGCAAAGGGAAAGAATATTTTGTTGTTGTTTAAGTTAGTTGGGTTCGTTTTTTTTTGTTTCGATTTTTTTTGCCAGTTTGTTTCTTGCATGTTTGCCTTATGGCAAATATTTTTTTTCCCCTGGTTGTTTGATCCCCAATCATAATGATGATGATGATAGCGACAACGTCATTGAAACAATGAAAAAAAAATTCAGTAACAGAAAAAAATGAATATATTCCTTCCCTCAAATAAAAGCGACAACGATGAAAACAATATTACTTTTTTTTCAACCGTCTAAACTAAAAAACGTTGTTATTTTATTTATTGAATAACCATGATTAGTAAATATACTATAATATTTATTGTTGTTATGGATCTTAGTGAAAATCAGATTCTGGTTACAGAATCTGATTTTTTTTTCTCACTACTTCAATACTACTACTACTACTACTGCCATCAATTCGAAGAATTTATTCCATAAGCTGATATTTATCTATTCATTTCTTTCTTTTTTTTCTGGTTCTATCAAACCTTGTTGTTGTTGTTGTTGTCGTTATTCAATGGCCATTGTCCATCAGTTGTTGTGTTGCCCATACAAATACGTATATTTTTTTCTCTTTTTCTCATATAATCATTATTATTATTATTATTATTCTAAGAAATAGCATTAGTATTCTATGAACATCATCATCTTGCGTTCATATGCGTGAAGCAAACATACGAACATTGTAAGCTTATGGAAAATGATTGGAAAAGATTTCCGAAAAACAAATCATTGTAATAGAAATGGAAAAACAAACTAAGCACATTGAATTTGGGAAAATAAACTCGACACTACTACTCGACTGCTTTTACTCTATATTTTACATTTACACGTTTTTAGTTTGTTCTTATTCGTTCAATTTGTTCGAATTCTTTCATTGATTATAATAACAACAACAACCATATCACTAACAAAATAAATGAATTGAATTCACAGATTATAGATGTGAAAATAAAAAAAAAATTCAAGTGGATTTTCTTTCGTAGAAATAGAACTGTAATCATATATGTTAAACACTTGAATAAATCAAGAAACTTTTGCGATTTTTGTAATTTAAACTACAGAAAAAAAAATTCTAAATAATCATCTGTGGTGACGTCACCATGCATCAAATAAAAACAACATACAATAATCATCAATGATTAAAGAATTTTCGAATCATCGATTCATTAATTTGATGAATCGATTTGTTTAGATTCAAAATGATCACTGACTGGACTTTCTGAACGAATCAGTATTTTTTTTTTATTACTATCTCTACATGATGTAATGAATTTGCATTGAAAAAATTGGCAATTAATCAATGTTTCAATCATTGAACAGAAAAATAACAAGAAAAAAATTGATTAATTGAAAAAAAACGACAACATCATGAGATGAGAGATGTTATTGAAATCAAATTTATCAGGGAGCTCTTTGCAATCGTTAATGATCATTTCCTTTTTTTTTGAATTCATTTTAATTCTCTATTGCGTATGCAAAATAATAGGAAAAAAGACTTAAAAAAAAAATATTAATTCTTTTTTTCTTGTGGATAAAAAAAAGAAAAGATGACAGCTGGTAAAAATTAGCTTGACTTTTTTTTCTGTCGTCGAATAAATCGGTCGATTGATCGATCGATCAATGTTTTTTTTATTATCTTGTTGTTATAGATAAAATCAATAAATACATATCATGTATTATGAATATTATTCAAACTAATTTGAATATGAACAACAACAAAAAAAAATGAATGAATGAATTGGATTGAATTGAATTGAATTGAATTATGGAATGAAATAAGAATTTTTTTTTCTGTATCATCATTATCATCATCAGGATTTGAGAATAATTTGACAAACGACAATAATAATGATGATGATGATGATGATGTTTAAACAAATGAAATAAAAAATTGCTTCTTTCAATGTGTGTGTGTGTGTGTGTTTACATTGGAAATAAACTTGGATTTGTTTACAAATTCACATCAAATAATAATGTGACAATCTATTTCATGAATAAATGTGTGATGAATGGATGAATGGAAATGGAAATAAAAATGAAATACGAAACCTGAATTTTGGTTACCATTGTAATCATTTGTAAAAAAAAAGAAAACAAAATCATCATAATGTATAATAATCAATCAGGTATTGATTTTTGTTCCTTTGAATTTAATTTATGGAAATCAAAAAAAAAAAAATTTCAACATTTCAAAATGGTTGTGGAAATATGAACAAAAGAATAAAAAATTGAAATTGAAATTGAAAAATTTCCAAAGCCGCAACAAGAAAGACAAAAAAGACAATAAAAAATAAATTACAACAATCTCAACACATCCAAAATATTAGATTCACCTCAGGCCTTTTCCAAATAATAAAAAAAAAACGTTACAATTTTATTTCATTCGAAATTGAAATAATTGAAAAGCAAAAAAAAAAAATGTTCACAAATATTTGAACAAAACAAAACAAAAAAAAGATTCATGGACATTTTTTTTGTCATTAATTTCGTGATATTTTTCATATTGCTTGAATTATTTTTCACTTGACAAAACAAAAAAAATGATTTGATTATCAAATAATTGCCCCCAATTTTTCCATTAAGTCAAATCAATCATCGAAACCATCGACAATGTCAAATCTTATATTATGTGCTACACATATTTTCTACTTGTATCAAAAGATGAAAATTTTGGCCATTAATGTTGTTCGTGAAACGTGAAAATTCCATTTTCAAATCAAACAAAAAAAATTGTGTGCTGTTGTGTTATTCTTCAGTGCACAGGAAAACTAAAATGGAGAAAAAAAAACATCAAATTCTTCTTCATCTTCTTTCTCATCATTCATCGTTCAATGGAATGGAATCAAAGAAACGAAAATATTTCCATGAATTGGTCGTCATCATATTGAGATTGAACGATGATAATGATGATGGAGAATGAAGAACGAATAATTCATCCATATGGAACACATTCATTATTTTATTTATGTTTGTTTACTTTTTTTTCATTTCCATTTTTTATTTACTATATTCACCTGAATATATACACACATTTATGTTGTATATGATGATCATTATACGATGATCTATTACTTTGATTTTCTCTCTCTCTCTCTCTACTTTTCAACCAAAAAGTAGAAAAGTCTATATTTTGCGTGTCTTACTGTGTGTGTGTGTCATTTGCCAAGTCAATTTTTCTCCGTTTCCTTCATTATCATCATCATCATTTTTTTTGCATTTCGGAATAATGTTTCCAAAAAAAAAATTCTTTTCATCAATCTTATTCCATTCATTTTTTTTCTACTAACATCCATTTTCTCCTGTTGTTGTTTTTTGTTGCTCATTTTTTTTTCTTAGTTCAATGTTGTTTCATTGTTCAACAGTATTTTCATTTCGATTGAAAACCTTGAAAAAAAACCAATTAAGAATATTATGTATATCATATATATATATATCTATTTTATGATTATTTTTGTAATTTAAATGAAAAACTTTTGATTCATTTACATTGTTTTAAAGTTTTTTTTTCATTCGTATTGTCAACAATGAATAAATAAAATATTGAATGAAATGATCATCATCCATATATATTTATTATAATCATCATCATTTATAAATTGGAAAAAATGGATTACAAAATTTGAAATGAATAAAAATCCATATATATATAGCAGATAACCCTTAAATATTGATGATGATAGAGTAGACAGTCTTGAAAAGCATTATACATTTTTTTTATTACTGACATTATCATCGATGATGATGATGATGATGATGAATATATACATATTGATCACATTTACAATGACATTATCAATATTATTATCGATAAAAAATGTATGTGGAGAGAGAGAGAGAAAAAAAAAGCTTTTTACTCATCACATCACATCATCATCAATTCATTGTTCTACAATGATGACATCGAAATACAATTTTTTTTTCTCTCACAATGATTGATGCGTTATAATCGATGATGATAATGTCGATATCGATTGATCATTCAATGATGATGGTAATGATCCATTACTTTTTTTTTTGCTAATAACTTATATTGTTGACTTGTTTGTCATCATCATCCATAATAATTTATACTGATTTTTTCTTTATTTTGTTTTTGTTTTCTCTTTATGGAAATTATACCAAAAAATGAAATGTGGAAAAAAACATGTTTGGCTCCTCCATTGTTTTGTAATGATAACAAAAAAAAAAAAAAAAAAAAATATTTCATCATCCTGAAAAGTTGGCTTTACTGTCTTGCATTTTTTTTTTCGTTTTTGAATGTCAAAGTAATATGAATGGCGATTGTGTAAACGAAAATTGTTTCTTAGGAAATTTTCATTTCACCAATCATTTCATTATTCATTGCATAGATTTTTAATTATTATGATGATCATAACTTGATTGGAAAATGATGAAAAAAAAACAACTTTTGCATTAATTGTCATATATACAATGTTTCCAAGTTTGTAATAACCAATAAGTTACACTCGTCGATCACACAAAAAAACAACAGAGGATTGATTAAATCTTTATTTTTTCATTATTATTCAGTAAAATGAAATCTATTTCATTATTCATTTTGGATTGCATTTTTCCAATATATTTGTTTATTTTTTCACAACATTGTATATCATTTCACGATATATTGAAATTAAATCCCTAATGATGTAAAAAAAAACCTGCTCGCAAACGGATATCGATACAAAAAAAAACCAAATAAGATTCATTTGATAATTCATTCCAATTTTTCTTCTTCGTATAATCTTTATCGAAATATTTCATTACATTCTTATATGCTCATTTTATTGACATTTTAGTTTTCCCCGTTCGGTTTAATCCAATTCACAATTTATTACACATTGATATCATCATTTACGTTTAATGAGAAAAGAGTTTCTTTATTTTGTGTTTTTTTTTCTTGTATCATTGTTTTCATAACAACACAAAACAAAAGTGTCATGACCAAATCATTAACAAATACATTGAATATGAATGAATGAATGGATGATGAAAATTCCCAACTGGACCAGAAACACACAAAAAAATGGGAAAAAGGAAATGTTTAGGCAAAAAAAATGACTATGAAAAACTAGTTTTTATTGTTGTTTTTTCTCATCAATAGAAAGAAAATAAACTAAACAATAGAATACAATGAAATGGAAAAAAAGAGAATAATTGGAATGAGAATCACATTAACCGAAAAAAAAACAAAAAACAAAAAAAGAAAGGTGATTTCAATCTTGCATGAATAGGCGTGTTTTTTTGTGTTTGTTTGTGTTTTCTATTGAAAACACATTATTTCTAATGAAAAATGATAATAATAATATTAATTTCGATTCAATTCAGCTAATTAGATTTGATGAAAAAAAAATCATGAAATAGCATGACTTTTGGTAACAAAAAAAAATCAAAAAATATTTGGTCGAAAAATTTCTTGACTTTTAAGATTATTCCCATTATTTTTAACATTACATTTCAAATGTTCAACTGTTGGATTGTTTTTTTTTCAAAAATCATCAAAACTATGTTCGTTGTTGTCAGATTATTATCGTTTTTCCAATGAAATAAAAACAAATGAAAAAAAAATTCTTCAAAACTTGCAAAATGCATATTGTTTGACATTTAGAATATTTTTTTTTTTTTTGTATTCCCATTTCATTCCTAGCTAATAATTCATCTATTCAGTATCAATATTCTCTCTTTTTTTATTCACTTGAATCCGAACAAAATGATTTTCATATGAATTTATTTTTTCGATGTCACAGAAATAAATTCTTCAGAATGATTGCAATATTAATTTTCCGGTTAATTCTCTTCTCACTAAATTGAAATGTATTTGTATAATCATAAAGGAAAAAAAACGAAGAGAATTTTTTTCTGAATCAAAAAAAAAAATTCATTCTTGTAGAAAGGAAGAATGTGTTTTTTTTCAATAATTTAAAACAGGATGCACACAATATTTGAATATCATTCATTGAATTGTGCGCGTTTGTTATCATCGAATCAATTATTCATTATTTCTTTAAATTCCAATTCTTTCTCACTCAAATCATCACTTCAACATTGAAAATTATTCATCATTATTAATGTAATATAATTAAATTTGAGTTTTAAGTTTTTTTTCTTGTTGTCGTTTCTGTTGTTGGTTTTATTTTATATTAATTTAATTCAATTATTGTGTTTTTTGTTTGTTTTTAACTTTATTTTTCATTTGATTAATATATATTGACTGTTGTTTTTAGTGATTTTTGATTCAATTTTTAATGAATAATACACACACAAACAAGCATCTACATATATCATAATTTAATTTTTTTTTTTTTGATGAAAAAAAAGAAACAATAATAATGATGTCTTGACAAAAATTTCATTTTTTTTTCTCTACCCAGAAAACCGGAACCAAAATAAAAATACTGGAAAAATACCCCATCACTGTTATGTTGGTAACAAAATAGCAAATTGATTGAAAAAAAGTACTTAATGTAAAGAAAAAAGTACTTTCATATGGTTTACATCAAAAAATTGATTACACATGTTTCATATTTCCATATTAATAATAAAATAATGATGATGATGATGATCATTATGATCGAAAATTCGGATAAATAAATCAAATTACTATTATAGTAATGATGATGATCAGTGTATGTATTAGTAATAGTTCCAGATGAATAAATGTTTTCTTTATAAATGTCCACTTTTCTGTTGTTGTTGTTGTTTGTTGTTTTTCTTATTCATCTTTAATTATCCATGGTTTTTTTCTGGTCATTAGGTGTGTGTGTGTGTGTTTGTTTGAAATATTGTATATTCTCAAAAACCGTTCAAAATATACAGAAAACAAAACATAAAACAGTTTTTTTTTGGAAAGTAATTTTGTTTTGTTTACATAAAATTTGTCATTGATGTGTGTGTGTGTGTCCACAAACAATGTAACAAACAAAACAATTCAAATATAAAACAAACAAACAAAATTCCAATGTAAGCCACGCATTTTACGGACACTTTTCCATCCCCTGCCTTACTGTTGCTGTACAAAATTTGCCATTTTTTCCCGCTAGGATTTTTTTCAATGTATTTAAAAAAAAATGTGAATGAAAAGAACAAGCAAATAGTTTGGATAGAAACAAAAAACCAATTTAGATAATGATAAATGTTGAACAAAAAAAAAACACATAAGACAAAAAAAAAGATCACAAAATGACCATAATATCCGGTATACATCGGAACAAAACAAAAAACAGCAACATCAACGTCAATAACAATATAGGAATAGTAATGTCATAAAAGTAATAGAAGATATAAAGTCAATTTAAATTTATTACAAACAAAAATCATTGCCGTATTCGATCTCTCAAAGGATTTTTTTTTTTTTTTTGAATACTTTTTTTTGTTACAGTGAAATATGGTTATTTGAATGTTATACACTGAAAAAAAAACAGAATTCTCAATTCGTTTCACACGTTTTCATGGTTATAAAAATATATATCATATATTTCTTTTGATACTATTTTACTATCAACATTTTGATTCTTTCACTTTTTTTTCTCCATATATCTGTTATTGTATTATTCATTTCAAGCATGTATTTGATTGATTTCCGTTTTTTAATTTTAGTTGATTCTTTTTTTCGTGTTTGCGTGCATTCTTTATGTGTTTGTTTGTGTGTGTGTGTGTGTGTGTGAAACAATCTAATCTAATCCATCATTTGATCAATGTTTGATTACAACCACATAACCACAAACACACACACACACATACACAAAATCTAATGTTTAATCAAAATGATCTAGAATTGATTGTATGTGTGGTTTTTTTTTGCTTGATTCTCATTTTCTATATATATGTATATAAACATTTGTTGTTTCATTTATTCATATCCCTTTCTTTGTTGTTGTCAATCAATTAATCGTTGATCTTGTTTTTTTTCTTTCTAAAAAAAATTTGTTAATTGAATTCCATTAATTTTTTTTTCTCTTGTATATACTAATTAATTACCTTGTGTCAATGACAAACAAGCAAGCAAACCATAACATTTTTGTATGCTTTGATCATAGTTGACAACACACAACAAATACAAATTGTTATCCATTTATTTTGTCAAATGTTCAACGAATGTTAAGAATTAAGAGATGCACAAAAAAAAGAGAGAAAGAGAAAAAAAATTCTTGAAATCAATTGACAGTATAAGGATAAGGAAGATGAGATTGAGAAAGATGAAAATGAGGAAAAATATAGAAAAAGTAAATGGATTCTACAAACACAGAAATACACTCGAATATAGAATACGGTCATCATCTTTTATTCAGTTTAGAAACTAGAATCCAAATCAAACATCAAACAACAACAAAGAATATTCTATATATATAGATTCTATTGATTTTAATCGTATTTGAATCATCGTTGTTGCTGTTGTTGTAGTAGTAGTAGTAGTTATTATTTATTGTTTGCTTGAATATTTATTATTTAAATTTTACAATGAAAAAATAAAGAAAGAGAGAGAGAGAAGAGGTCCCTAGCCGATGTTTCTTCTTTTTCCATTCTTCATTTATTCAGTTCTCTTGTTGTTGTTGATGTATAATCGGGTTACACATCTTCATTCATTTGTTGTTGTTGCTTAGGAATATGATTTCCATTGATGGTGATGATGATGATGATATCCGATATGTATTGTACCAGTGTACCAGTCATTCGTTGTTTGTTTGGCTGTTTTTTTTTATTCAAATTTCATATTTTTTTTTTTCGTTGTTTAAAATTTGAAAAAAAAATTTAAATTTTGAACAACGAAAATATTCTTGTAAAGTATAGTCAATGTTTGTATTGGGTGAATGTGTGTTTGAAGGTGTGTATTGTAGTCAATAAATCATATTGATCTTTACGATGATTATATCGTGAATGGAAAAATTCCTCCTATGTTTTTTTCTCATTATAATGAGTAGGTGTGTGTGTGTGTGTGTCAAACGTGTGGAAAAAAATTTTTAAGAATTATCTCATTCATTTGATTCATTATTGTTAAGGATCAGGAGATAATAATCACGTTTAAAAATGGTTTTATTTTTTAATAATCAAGAAAGAATTTATGAATGAAACTGAATCAACCTTTCCATCATCTGCTTTGCAGTCTCACAACTGGATATACGATGAAAATTCGTCTCATTAACCGTTCTAACGATAAAAGCCATTGCCATATACTTTCTCGAATCTTCTGCGTCGTTTACGTTGTTATCGACGACATGCTTCCAAAGACCTTTGCCTTTCATCGTCAACATGATCTCCAAAGACCATCGATGAAAATTTGTATCGTCCAAAATACAAATATCTGGCAGCTCTTGCGTAGATGAGCCCATAACCTATTAGAATTTGCAAGTGGCTTGAAAGTATATGATTCAATAATAATAATGGATTCAATAGTTTGGCTTTAAACGGTTTTTAATAATGATAAATAACTGCTAATCATGCTTAATTTATAGAACTTGTTCACTATTGATCGTACTAATCAAATACGCTCAACAGTGACATTAATCAGTAATTCAATCTTTCTTTCAACAATTCCAACATTTTGTGATCCATTCGATTTATTATTTACTGAAGATGATATTATTGATTTTTACAAATCAAACGAAATTATTTCCATACGAAAAGAAGATCTACAACAACCAAGCAAAGAATTTGTTATTGAACTTTACATGCTAATTTTAGAAAAATTTGACAAGTCTATTAATATTTATCAACCAGATATTTTGGCTTGTATCAACGGTCTGAATGATCATATGGAACAAACATATTTGGCGATTAATGTCTTTCACTGCATCAATTATTTTGTTTCAAGTATTGGCATGAATGATATGAAAATGATTGACATTTTAGAACCGAAACGTGATCGAACGATTCGTATTCTTCATTCATTGGCTACTTTTTATGTTCGATATAATGATTTGAATGACTCTTGGTTTAAATATAAAGAAAAATATTCCAATATTTATCGTGAACGCAAAGAATTGGAAAAACGTAATGCAAATCTTAAACGTTCGATTAAAGATAAATCATCACCATCTACATCTTCATCAGTGCCATCATCATCCAAATCTGCATCATCATCTTCATCAAATAATAAATCGAATGGATAACAAAAACAAGATGCAAAGTCAATTATGACAAAAAATATTGATAAATCCTCAAATTTGTGGATTCTCGATTCAGGCTGTACCACACATACCACAATTAATGATAAAGATCTTATTGATCCTGAATTTAAGAAAATTCAATTTGAAACAGCTAGTGGTGAAACAGTTGAATCTGAAAAAATTGGTGATGTCATTATTAAACCAAAAGCCAATCAACAATTGATTCTTAAAAATGTTGCCTTTGGTAAATTTAACTCGAACTTGATTTCCATTCGACAATTGCCTTTGGATTATTTCCAATTTATTTGACTCGAACATCAAACGGATGGTACCGAGACAATTTTCATATGAATTGTATTGAGGATCATTAGGTAGAATTTCACTTTCAAGAAATTTACTATAGCCACAGGATCGAAAAGCAGATTTAACCGTTGATAGCCATATTTTGATGTTCGAACCATTGTATTTGACAACTTGATTCAAAGCAAAATTTTCATGATTATTTTTTACAATATTATTACCATTATTATTTGATCGACTATTAGTCGATTCAATTGTTTCTAGTCTTGAAGTCAATAGTCTTGCTCCAATGCCCGAACAATATTTTCCGTAAATTTATTATCACCCATGATAGACCGTCGTTAACCACGAAGCTCAGCTACCAAATGTTAAGGATCAGAAGATAATAATCACGTTTAAAAATGGTTTTATTTTTTAATAATCAAGAAAGAAATTTTTAATCATAACACAAAAAAATCAATACAACAAAAAACACGTTGTTTTTCAAAGTTGTAAATCTTATTCAGATATAACGTTATATCCACAATATTTTTAACAATTATTATTCAATTCTTTAAAAGTGAGTATAAAAATCAAATCAAATCAAATTTCAATTTAATGAAAATTCTGAATATTGAAAAACATCAAATAAAGCGTGTGTGTGTGTGTGTGTGTGTGTGTGTTGCCTTGGCCTGAATGTTTTTTGGTGTCCAATATAATAATAATTTCATTGAAACGGAAATTAAATTGTTTTTTTTCTGCCTTTCTTCTTTTTTTCCCGAATCTCTAAAACGACACGTCATCTATGCATGTGACATTCTACAGATTGTTTTAAAATTCTTTTCGCACATGATAATAATAATAATAATGATAATGATAATATAACAGCATCATTGGATTTAATTGAAATCAACCAACCGGATAAATAAATTGAATTGAAGGATTTAGCTTTGAAAAGAAAGGAAAAAAAACACAAACGAAACTGTATCATTTATAATAATGATGATCTTCATGATGATAATGATAATCAAAATCAGTGACTATTAATAATGATAATAACGGCCATTTTAAAAGTATGTTTTTTTTTGTTTTTGGCCATCCTGATGTGAATACATTACATTACCATGGTATTCATATAGGTCCTATAGCCATTGTCATTATCATTATGATAATGACTATCATTTCATCTTCATTAAAAATAAACACATAATATTGTAACGAACATTTGTTTTTTTTTTCAATTTGTCAACAAGTTTATTCTATTTTATTAAATTTTTTTCCCCACCTTTTTCAACTAAATAAATATACTGATTTTACGATAAAACTCGTCAACCGTCAGAAAAAAAATGAAATAAAATAAAAAACAAAACTGAATTATTTCTCATTTGAATAAAAACATTTTTTGAATGTATGTTTGTGAATTGTGATGATGGTAAACTCACACACACACACACACACACCCACAAATTAAATATTGAAATTTTTTCCATTACATTTACCAATTATGAAATGGTGATAATAATAATAATAAAATTTAAAATTAAAAATTTTCTCATCCACACCATTAACAACAATTTATGTCAATTTCATGTTAATGTTTATTGTGTGGGCGTGTGTCAGATTTATCTCTCTTTTTTTGATACTAGTTTTGAATTACAATTTGAAATATTTTTTTGCAAAAAATTTTCCCATTATAATGCACATACAGTAATACCCCGCTTAACGCTGGGGTTATGTTCCGAAAATTCTGAGCGTTAAGCGAAACAGCGCAAAGCGGGGATATCTTTACATAATGCATTTTTACCCTTCATATACAATGTAACAATGTAATGCAATGTAGGGTAATTATACAGCGTTATATCGAATCAGCGCTAAACGGGGCAGCGTTAAGCGGGGTATGAGTGTATATTATTATTATATATGTATATATGGTTAATGGCTAGTTTTTTCTCACTTTTGTTTCTGAAAATTATTATCATTATGATCGATCATTTATGTTTGTTTTTCCTATATTTGTTACACAAATAAATCACCATTTTTTTTCTTGGGTGTAAATATGATTTTCAATCAACCGTTACGCAATTATTGACTGAATTATCAACAAATTATATCTCGTTTGTTCCAGAAACTCTTAAAACCAAATAGACTGAGTACAAAAAATTTATAGTTAATAGATTTTTTCTCTTCTTTTAATAAACATTAAAACAAACAACAAAAAGAGAACATTCACACCCATTTTACTATCAAATTATTGCCAACACCAGCAAGTCATTCACCAATTTATTTAATTTCAATTTATTTGCGGCCATTTTGTTTCCAAATTTTTATTTCCGATATTTATGCATGCCACATGCATACACACACACACACGTGAAACCACAATGCAGACATTTTTTTTAAGAAAAAAAAAATTAACTATCATTATGAAATACTAGGAAGTTTTCCTTTAACATAACTCTATACAGTAAGAATTGAGTATAAGAAAAGAATGGAAAAATTTTTTCTTTTATTCCAAATTCATAAATGTGTGTTTGACATTTTTTTTTATTTTTTTACGACGACGACAACGACGACTATGATGATGATGATGGGCCAAATAAATTGTTGTTGTGGTTGAACCCCCATCCCCCCACTTTGCCACCACAACCACCATAGAATGGGAGAAAATTTATTTCAATTTAAAAAAAAATATTTTTGCTTTTTTTCTACTCTACTCTTTTTTTTCTTGCCAGCACATTCATTGCAATTAAAATATGAGAATTTTTTCTGCTTTGCCGTGAAAATAAATCGAAGAATTTCGTCTTTTTCTTTAATTTTTGGTCAAAAAAAAAGAGAATTGAATTTTGTTAGTTGAATGATTATATGGTGGCAGACAACCAACCAACCAGACACTCACATGATAATGATAAAATGAATCAAGATAAAATTCAAAAATTCTTTTCGAATAAGTTATTGGCAGTGGTTTTTTGAATTGAAGAAATATGAAAAAAGTAAAAAAAAAATTAAAATGAAAATTTCCGTTTTTTCAGCAAAAAAAAAAAAAAAAAAAAAATTCACTTCCCATCAACTATGTGCAAAAAAACTTTTCAAAATGAAATCATTATTTTCGTCTTTTTTTTTTTTTTGGTTGGTTGGAACACTTCTGGTATCAAAATCAATGTCGCTTACCATCATATTGTCGTCATATTTTCTTCCTCTTCTTCCATTGATCTATACCAATTCCCGATCACGAATAAATTATTATTATTATTATAGATCATCATCATTCAAATAACCACGGACGCAAACACAGTGTGAAACCCACAAAAACCGTTTATATTTTTTTTTTAAGTACCAAGCCTTACGATGATACAATTTTTTCTCCAATATCTACGATTTCAGTAATTTTATCGATTTTTTCATCATTGAATTCGAAATTTTTGTTTATTTGTTTGTTTCATTTCATTGGAATAAATTAAAATGGTTGACAATCAAACTTGAAAAACAATAAAATTCTTCCATTTTTTCCAATGAATTTATTGTCGATTATTCAGGTGGCCAAAGTAAAAAAAAACTGATGATGAATTCACTTTTTTTCTTCTTTTGGTTTTTTTTCATTTTGGAAAAAAAAATTTCTGACAAAATTAAATAATATCAAATGAAAAAAAAATTCGACATCCTCATTGTTTTACTGGTTGACTGGTTGGTTGAATGGTTTTTTCTTTCATTCATTTGCTTCGTTGCCTTTGTTTTCTGATTCGCCAAAAGGTATTAATATGAAATTTTGTTTTCTGTTTGGTTGAATATTGTCTCTTTAGTCGTTTTGGTCGTCTCAAATTTAACTTTTTTTTCTGCTTTAGAGTTCTATATGTTGTTGTGTTGTTGGTGTTGTTTTTTTCCATTTTTCTTTTTCTCATTTCAACATTTGAAAAATTTCAAATTGAATGAAATGAAAAAAAAAGAAGAAAGTTTGCCCGATTTATGTGAATCATATTTTTTTTCTTTACTTCAGGAAATTTAATTTTAATTTTTTTTTCTCTTGTTTCATTTCATAGTATTTTCCATATTTTTAAATTGAATTTTCACTTCTTTTTTTTTGTTCATTCAAAATATCCAAATTGCTTGTAGATGTTTTTGGATCAATATCAGGCTTTTTTACAATTTTTGTGTTGCATTTTCTTTTGTTGTTGTTGAAAATGAAACTTTTGTTTTTTTTTTTTTTTTGACCATTCTGATTAGTGAATACAATGATGATGATGATGATGGAAATAAACTAACCGGCAAAAAAGCATGAAAAAAATCAGAAAATTTGATAAACTTTTTTTTAGTGAATAAAAGTTAAAAATGTCTGTGGTCAGTTGTCTAACTTTTTCGTTTCAAATTTTATAAAATTTGTATTTATACCAACAACATCTGTAAAAGTGTGTATTTTATATGAATTATATAATATGATGGAACATAGTTCAAGTAAAATGAATCTAAATCAAATTTAATCAAGATTTTGACCAAAGAAAAATGAATTTCATTTTTTTTTCACACATACAAAACTCATTCACAATGAAAACACACATATAATGAAATCAATACTGGAAATTTTCGATAAATAGACTAATTGTTACGACAAGCATCACATCGATCCCGATAGATAATTTGATTAATTAATCGAATGATTTTCTATGAATGGAAAAAAAACTGCGATCTGTGTTTGTGATCGAAAAAAAATATCATTTCAATTATCATTATTAGTATTCATTTAGTGTTATCTTGAATGAGAAAAAAAAAGTGAAAATACAGATAGTTAGCGGGAGTGTGTGTGTGTGTGTGTGTGTGTGCGGGTGTATGAGTTTCTTATTCACACTTGATTCTTTGCACGGTTTCTATACTTGAAAAAAATATGGCTATCTGAGTGTCCCGTATATCCGATTGGTGTCCACCATTATACACAAAAGTGTGCCATGATCAAAAGTATTTATTTGCCAATCATTTTTGGTTTCTTTTTTCTGATTCTTTATTCTCATTGTATGTTTTCCAGTAATGTGTGTGTGTGTGTGTGTACATACGTTTCACATTTTTATATATTGGTCTTTCGGTTATTAATACCAGAAATAAACAAAATATATATTGTTAAATGTTATGTAACAATCAATTAGACAAAAAAAAAATTTTTTTTTTGTCTGTGTGTGTGTGTGCGTGTGTTTCATATGGTTCTATGTGTTTTTTTTTTGTTGTCTTTCATTTCATTTCATTCACTACATCCATTTACAATTGATGTTGATATTATTTTCCATAATCATTGTCGTTGTTATATAAATAGCAATATGTATCCATTGAATTATTATTTTTCATAACAACAATACTAACTAATAATAATAAATTGATTGAATAAAAACCTATCCATTCGTTTTATTCCATATATTTATATAGTATATTTATAGCTCAAAATCGATAATGGTAGATATGGTATAAGTCGATTATGATGATTCGGTTTTTGTTTTCATTCTCTTTTTTTTACCAAATTTTATTCCATCATTCATTTAAGCTTTTAAAGACATTATAATCAATTCAAAATTTTTTTTTCTTCAATAAACCATTGATTTTAAACAACAACAACAACGACAACAGCAAAGAACATCAATTTTTTGATTCGATGAATCTCAGTCTGTTTGTATTTGTTTGTTTAGGTCTGTAAATGAAATGATGATTTTATACCACAATTTTTTTCAATGTATCAATTTCATTATCATCACTCACTCTCACTCTCTCTGTCTGTGTATGGGTTTTTTATTTTTTTCTATTTGGGTTTTTGAGTAAACATTATTGTTATTGATACAGAAACCATCATCAGCATATCTTTAACAGCAACAGCAACAGCAACAACAACATTGTCATTGTCATTATATCAATATATTATACACATTGTACGTAAATTTTCTATACATTTCCAAACACATGTATCTAAAACAAAACAAAAAAAAACAGAAGAATTTTCTCAATATTTGATTGTATCAAATGATGAAGGATGAATGAATGAACGATTCCATAGAATATTCGTGAATATAAAAGAAAATAAAAAAAACACACTATACTCTAGTAATAAAAACAACAACAACAACAACATGCATCATCGAACATGAATGATATGATTTACTAAACAACAAAAAATACCAAAGGAAAAAAAACAAAAATCATTGTACAATTGGTCAATTGAACATGCTAAATATCTCTAGAATAGTAATGATAATCACTGTGAAACGAATTCAATTGAATTTTTTTGATTTCGATTTTTTTTTCTATGCATTACGCAACAATCAGTTGTTTGTTTGCATGCAAAGTTTGTTTTTCATCAGTTTTTTTCCCTGTCTCAGACATTTCAATATTAATCAATTTTTTCTTTCCTTCTTTTTTTTTGGTTGGTTTATTTGTCAAGATCATATTCAAATATGCAAACAAACAAAAAAAAAACGAAAGAAAAACGATAGAGAATTATAAATAACACACACACACACACACCCATCTGACACGTCAAACCAATCGGAGCGAACCAAAAAAAAAAAAAATTGTTTCATTTCCTTTTTTTTCATGCGTTTCTGATTCCCAAAAGTTATGTGAAACGTGAAACACTCATATCACACATATCACTACCGGATATGACAAGAACGAAGCCAAAGAAAAAAAAAACAAAACAAAAACAACAAAAAAAAAGATCGATTCGAAATGGTCATCAATTGATGCTGATGGAATATTGTTTCAGAAACTAAAAAAAAAAAAAAAGTTTTTCGGTTCATAAAGCGAGAAAAAGAGAGAGAGAGAGAAAAAAAATGATCATGTTGACAACGATGATCAATTGTGATTCTCATTATTATTGTTATTATTGTAGCTATTGTCGTTGATTTCATCATCATATGCAATAAATAAATATTCTGTATCTTTAGTTGAGATTTTATTTTTGCTTTTTTTTTTTGGTTTCCTAATCAACAAAATAAAGAAAGTTATTATTATAAATGATAATAATGAGGAATAATAATTTTTCCTACAGTTTTTTTTTCTATTTTACAACCATATATATTATGATGATTCAATTCTAATTCAAATTCAATAAAGAGAGCGAGAGAGAGAGAGAGAGAGAGTGTGTGTGTGTATATTTGCATATTATTATGGATTCTATAATGATAATAAATTCTTTCATCCATATTGTTCACATTAGTCAGTTGACGTTATTATCATCATCATCATCATCATCGTCGTTGTTGTTGTTGTTGTCGCCATTGATATTGCCAAAATAAAATTGATGCTTTTGCTGTTGTTGTTGTTGTCGTCGTTGTTGTTCGTGTGTGATAGATAGGCCAGAAAAGATTTCCGATTTTTTATTTGGAAACTTTTTTTTGTTGATGAAAAGAATTTGAACTTTTGAACACACCCAATAGTTTTGATAGCGATTGTGGCAAAACAAATGGCTTTTTGATTCAATTTTTCTTTTTTTTTCTTGGATTTCAATATTTTTGGATAAAACTATGAACAAAATAAATTTTCTTGAAAATGAAAAAACTTTTCATCGTCAATAATTTTCTATTGAATTCAACGTGTAATAGTTAAATGGGGTGGAGTGAAAAAAAGTTACATTAATCGA
This sequence comes from Dermatophagoides farinae, assembly GCF_024713945.1. Taxonomy (NCBI): domain Eukaryota; kingdom Metazoa; phylum Arthropoda; class Arachnida; order Sarcoptiformes; family Pyroglyphidae; genus Dermatophagoides; species Dermatophagoides farinae. Next base: position 2,143,501 of record NC_134680.1, on the reverse strand, counting down.
CTTCATTATATATGATGATGATGATGATGTAAAGAACACCATTTATTAAGTGCGTGTGTGTGTGTGTCTTGCATCATTATCATCATTTTTTTTTCATTTAATGACAAATAATCGATCAGATTTCTGTGTGTGTGTTTGTGTGTGTGTGGTGACTTTAACTTGATTGTTTTTATTTTCTTCTCAAAACTTTTTTTTTTGTTCTCATTTTCCACCTCATTTGATTATTCACATGAATATAATGATTGCATATTAATAATTAGCAATCGGTGATTGAATACCGTTTTCATTTTTTTTTTTTGAATATATAATCAAATTAATTCATTTTCATAGGGAATAAATAATTTGAAATTGAATTTGATGAAAATTCATGAATCCTAATAACTTAAACTGAATGTGCATGCGTTTATTCAAATTGCAAAAAAAAATGAATGAATATTCCATCATCTAATGATGATCGTTAAGTAATGAAAATTAGTTAAAAGCGAAAAAAAACGCAAAGAATTTATTCATAAATTTATGTTGATGATGATGATGATGATGATGATGATATATGTTTTTTTTCTTAATTATTTAAAAAGAAATAAGATTTGTTTTTCTCTTCATACTTTGCCATTTGAATGAAATTCAAGTAGAAGATGCACATGAATTTTTTGGACTACATTTTATTCAAAAAAAAAAAAAAATGAAAATTTAAAAAATTAATAATAATAATGATGATGATGATAATGAAAAATGAATATTTTTCATTCACATTTCTGTTTGCATTGAAAAATTATTATTATTATTATAAGAGAAGAAAAAAATGTTCAAATTCTTAACTAAAGAATGTCATGACATACATACACACACAAAAAAAAAAATAAAAGAAAATTCTGTCATAAAATGACTTTAATGGTGTTTAGTTTCTTTTCTATTACGTTTAAAATGATGACAATGATGGATAAGGTATATATACAAGCTCTAGCACACGCAAACAATGATAACGACGTTGGCTTTGTGTGTTTGTGTTTCTACACTCAAACCAACCCCTCCCCCCGGTTTAGAATCAGGAATAGGTTTTTTTTCTTGCATTTTTTTGTGGTTTTTTTTTCTTGATAAACCAAACAAAAAAAAATGTTTGAACTTTACTTTTTTGTATTTGTTTTTTTTTCACTTCCATTTTGTTTGAAAGAGCATCGCGTGCTTAGTCACTGCCATGAAAAAAGTTACTATCAATTTATACGGCAATATCTGGGTTTACACCATTGGACATCATATTTTCACTAATGAATTGTGTTATTCTTGTGAAAAAAAAAACGAAAAACGAGCTATCACTGTTTACTATATATGAAACGATAAATGATTGGAAAAGCAGAAAAAAAATTTATTCTTGTTCCAAAGAATTTCATAATATAAAAATTATTATTCATGGTCAAAATGAGAAAAATATTCCATACACACACACACACACACACTCAAAACAATACGAGACGACCTTGTGATGATAATAATAATAATAATAACTTGAAATGAATTTTTTTTCGTGTTTTGTGCTTCAAATTCTATGAAATTCTATGCAAATTGAATGTCATTTATTTATTTATTCATTCATTCATTCATTCATCGATATTTGGCATTCAAAAACAACAACAATAGAAAATGGATAACTGCAGAAAATCATTGAACATTATTTTAAGTGAATGAAAAGCAATAGGAAAAAAATGTCAATCCAATCAATGACAGGTACTTGTGTATAATATTTGAAACACATTTGTATATGACAAATGAAATTATTTTTTTTTCTGTTCTATGAACATAAATGAATTGAATGTAAAAAATTATTGTTGATTCATTCATTTTGAATGGGATTGATAAAGTTCAAAGTTCATCAAAACATTGTGTGTTTGTGCAAATTCTTAATGAAGTAAGCAGCGCCGTTTGAATTTCAAATAGATAAAATGATGTTTATTGTATAATTTTCTCATTATCCGTTGAAGAATGAAACAAATTCAAACAAACGGAACAAAAAAAGCCGTATTTTAATTTAAGAATTTTAAATTTAGAAAAAAAATTTGGTATTTTAATTCAGAAAAAAAACAATTCAAATCTAGATTTACTATGATATAATGTCTACTGTCTTCATTTATTTATTCATAAGTGGATGTTGTTTATCATCAATGATCATGAATCAAATTCGTATTGTAATGTGTTCATGAAAAAGTAGAAATCTTTTATGCGATCAAATCATTATAATCAAAAACACTTTTATACTTGAAGAAAGATTTTCATTAACCAATTAATAACATAGTGAAACGAATCCCATCAGCTCAGAATGAGTTGATCTTTTTCAATAAATAAAGCGTAAACAATAAAGAATTTCTGCTTAAAGAAAAAAAAGAATAGACTCACTTAAACCTTTTTTCCATCCATTTTTGTTTTCAAATTCCTAACAGAATAATACAGACCAGAATTCAAATTTTAACTAGACTTTACTTTCAATGTGGAAACACACACACACACACAAACACAATGAATGATTGAATGTCAAAGTCAAACTAAATCTAAATTATTCACAACATTTTTTTTTTCATTGATGGAACAAGTGAAAAAAAAATCTTTGCAAAACAGACAGAGAATTAATTGGATTATCGAATTATTTCTGAAAAAAAAGAAATATGAAAATCATACAGAGTTATATCGAAACCGACAGCAAAGTATTACTGTACAGTAAAGAATTTATTGATAAAGAAAGAAAATTTGTCAAAATATGCCGGTCTATTTTGTTTTTGTTTTTGTTTTTGTTTTTGTTTTTGTTTTTGTTTTTGTCTGTCTGTTTATTTCTGTTTTTTTTTTGTTCATTTCAATTGGGACGACAATCACAACCATAATATACTGGATGAATAAATTAATAATGATGATGATCAAAAGTTGTTTTTCTTTTTTTCCAATATCACAAAATACCAAGCTAAAAAAATGGATAAAAAAATATTGACACAGAGTGTATTTATACGACCAATATCAATTTGTTGCTGTTATTTAATGTTTTTATCAATTTATCAATGTTGTAAAGCGATTCTCAAAGGATTTTTGAAAAATTCTAAACACATACACACACACACCGAAATCTAAACAAGAAAAATCACTCCAATTTTCTTGGATGTGTGCGTATATTTTAAAGATTTGAACCAGAAATAAATAAATAAATCTTCTTAGCCTTTGATTTTTTTTTGTTGTTATTGTCGCTGAGTTCTGTTTTACTTATATATGGTTATTATTATTGTTTTTTTTCTCTTTTTTTACAGATTTTTTTTGTTCCATAAATGGAAAGTAAACGTACCATGAACATCACAAACACACATGACATCCGTCCTGTTCATATACAATGCAATTTTCATAAAAATTCATGTTTCTACGATTATTGTGAATAGAAAATCATGAAACAAATGAATTGGAAAACAATAAATTTTGTTTAATTATCAATTTCATTGAATCAATTAATTTATTGACAACAACACCTGAAAAATAATCATGGAAGGTCATAATATATTTCAGAATATAACATTATCATTTTGGACAAAACCAAAATCATTATCATTGATTAATAGTAATAATGATCATGATGATAATGGTACAAATGAATCATCTATTCATAGTGATCATTGGTCATCAATGGCCAATGATAATAATAATAATGATAATATTACGAATGATAAAAATATTCATACCACTGTTGATGAACATAATGGTGGCAACATAATGAATACGATAAGTATAAATCTATGGCAGCCATTCAATAATAATAATATCGAAAAAGTTGTAACTACAACAACAACAACAAAGCCAATGACAACAAAGAACAATTTTCCAATTAGTTTTATTACAAAAAATTATCGAACAAACAATGATGATAATAATAATGGAACTGTCCAAACAACGATGATGTCGGATAAAATATTGATCGAAATGAATAAATCTAAACAACAACAGAATATTGCTCAAAATGATAATCTATTCCGAATGATTGTAGATAATGATGATAATGAAACGATAATATCAACGACGACGACGGAAATACCGGAAACGTTATCATCATCATATTCGAAAAATTTATTAAAAGAATTATATCAATCATCAATGATTAATGGTCAACAAAACAGTAGTATACATTATTCATCATCAAAATCAATTGTATCACATAATCACAATGATCGTCTTATTATCCATGATAATAATGATGATAATGGATTTCAACGAACATGGAAATCAAATTTCCACAATTCAACAACAACAACCACAACAGAAGAAACATTGACGTTGATGACGACAACGGAATCAATATTAAATAAAAATAATAATGATAATGATAATGATAATTTTATTGATTATGAATGGTCAACGTTGCGACCATCTACGACAATATCACTGAAAAATGATTCAAATAATAATGATAATAATGATTGGCCAAATTTTGGATTTAATCACAGTAGTGATAATGATTTATGGAAAAATTATTGTACAAATTTAGCGACAAATACCGATACAAATATCGAAACATCAGCAGCAGCATGTTTATTAAGAATGTCTGCGTTTGATAATGTTAATAATAATGCTACAACAATGGCAACAACATCCGGTATGAATTTAACGGCAACAACAATGATGATAATCAATGATCATCATCAAATTGATCTTGAACATGAACGTGTTTATTGGGCATTAATATTGATTATATTACCAATATTGGCATTGTTTGGAAATTTTCTCGTCATTTTAAGGTATTTTTCTGGTGTTTGTTTTGCGTTTTTTTTTCTAAATTTCAACAATTTTCAATACATAAAAAAAACAGTGTTTATCGTGAACGAAGCCTACAGACTGTTACGAATTGGTTTATTGTAAGTCTTGCATTTGCCGATCTATTTGTTGCTATACCGATGCTATTTTCAACGTATGTTATGGTAAGTTTTCTATTATAGTTTTTTTTTATCCATTGTGACATCTTGATGAAAATCTATTAGATAAATGTTATATTCGACTTGAATTTCATTTTTTTTATACACAAATTCCTGTTCATTATTATTTCAAGTGAATGTGAATACATTTCACACAAAGCCAATACAATTATTTTAACGAGAACGATAATAATAACTAACCAACCACAAATAACTATGGATTATATGTTGTATATAATGTAATGTCAAGTAACCATAAACGAAAAAAAATGAACAGAAATCTTCAATAAGGATTGATGATCAAAGTTATATGAAAAAAAACTGAAAAAATTTGATCGTTTTTTTTTAAATAAAAAAGACAAAGACCAACCAAGTCGTTATTTTTTCAGCGTATATCACACGCTCAATAGTTGAACTAGACTTTACAGAACTAGAATTATGGACATTGTGCTCTTTTACACACACAAAAAAAATCAATCGGTAATTGTTCAATAAATTCACACAGAAGCAAAATTGATGTGTTTATAAAATATTTAGTCTTTCACACAAAGACATTTGTTGTCAAAAAAAAGAGCAAGATTATTATTTTTTTTCTGTTTGTTTTCGAGAATCTTCTGAATTCTTTTTTTTCATAAAAATTCAATTTCAGATCAAATGTCATTATGGGGTATATTTCGACATTTAAAACAAAACAAAACAAAAACAAAACAAAAAAAATTTCTCACTGTTTGTATATTGAAAACAAAAGTAAGTGAAAATGCGAAAAACAAATTCAGAAAATAAAATAAAATAAAATAAAACAGAATGAATATAGATAGAGAGAAAGAGAAAAGATCAACAACAAGAAAATGTTTCAGGAAAAAAAAAACTTTGATGATGATACCCAAGAGATTTAAGCCAGGATTTTGTTTGTTTAGTTTTTGAAAAATTTCTGAACCATGAAACAAAACAAAGAAAAATCCTTTTTATTCTGTACTTTTGTTTTAGCTCTCTTTTTCATTGTGTGTGTGTGTGTTTTTTTTTGATGATGAAAATTTTATATGATTAAATAATTGAATTAACGTGAGAAAATAGATGAATATTCGTTTTTTTTGCACAGAATAATAAACAATAATAATAATTATGACAATGATGAAAGAAACTTGGTTTTGTTGAAAAAATCTATTTTTTTTTTGTTTAGGTTAGGTTAGTAAATATAGTAAATTCTCTTTTCATTTGAAAATTCCTTTTGTTTTTTCAGTCCGCTCATGGAATTATTTACCTAGGATACCTTAAATTAGGATTTTCATTTCAATTTGCATCTTTTCTGGCTGATGTTTAATGTTTTTTTTCTTGGCACCAAGTAATCTTATCTTTTTTTTATTATTTGAATATTCATGTGGAATTACATTAGCTTTTATTTTGGAGATTTCATGTCAATTGAATTTTTTCTTTTTAATTTCATTTAGAATGAATGGATTTTTTTCTGGTTCTTTTCATTCCTATCACTTGTGTAATGTGAAACCTTGATAAAATAGATTATTTGATGATGATGATGAAACCAAACAAAGAAAAATATGAAATAAAACAATGAAATTTTGATTAATAATTCAACTGAATAAAATGGACATTATGACGGCTAAAATTAGATGAATAGATTCGTACCGAACCAAACAAATCGACGGAAATTATTTTTGTCAATGTTCATCGCGAAAAGCATACAAAGAAAGGAAGAGAGAATGCCAAAAAAATAAATGAATTCGAATCACCATCCCGTAACGTCCAGGAAATTATCATCAAATTCATTCATTCATTATCCGGTTATTTCTGTTTGTAATAATAATGATAATAATTTTATTGATCATTATCATTTTGGGAATACTACACACATATATATAGATGGACAATGCGATCATCAATAAAAAAAATGAGAAACTGAAAAAAAAGTAGAAATTTTCTCATCACAAAATACACACATACACACACCCACACACACACATAATGGCTATGGGCATCTACTGTGGAACAAATAACAAGAAAAAAAATATTTATATGTAGAGATGAACAAGTGAAAAATATATAAATCAATCATCATCATTATTTAACCATTAATTGAATGTTGATGTTAATGATGATGATGATGATAATGATGATGGTCATCCTTAACGATAATGAATGAATTGTGTGTGTGTGTGTGTGAGCATTCAAAGAATGGGACCGAAAAAAAATGACAATGAAAAATGATGATAGTAATAAAGTTTTCTGTTCTATTTCTTTGTAAGAAAAATGAAATGAATTGAATGTATAATAAATAAATAAAAAAACAAAATGAAGAATATCAAATATGGATAAGAAATATATAATTGAATATAATCAAGAATAATAATAATTTGTTTGTGTGTGAACAAAAGAAAATATTATGATGTTGATGATGATAAATAATGACCATTGATAATGATGATGATGATGATGATGATGATTGAATTTAGATGTATAAATGGTGGTGACATTTATTCGAATGGACTGGACAAATGATGAATGGGAATTGTTCATGAATTCTTATATATAAATTTGAACAGGAAAAAGAAATTAGTGATAGACAAAAAAAAATGGAAAATTCTTATGTGCCTTATTATGGCCGTAGGTGTATGGTTATGAAATAAAAAACAAAATTTATTTATATTTTTATTTCTTAAGCTTTGAATTCATTTTCATTTCATTTTTTTTTGTAGTGAAAATAATTTCGGTTTTTCTAAGATAAAAAAAAAGAAACCGAATTGCAAAAACCATTGATTACATGTATAGCCGCAAGGTGTCTTATGATGATGATGACCAGTGCTGATGATGGTGAAATTTACAGAAATATAATAGACATAATAATACTAGATGATTGTTGTGTCGACTCAAATAGAAAAACATAACAAAACCATGTTTCCTGAAAATGATGATTTACCCATCATCATCATCATCATCATCATCAATCTCATCAATTTTGATACCAATTGGACCATTCTTTTTTTCCAATAAAATCAATTTCATGTTTTGAGGAAAAAAAAAATTTTCCCATAATTTCACTGTTCATCAAGTTTGTGTGTGTGTGTGCAAAATGTTGATAAAAAAAAATAAATAAAATACTTTAATAAAAAAATTTACAATTATCGATTTATAATAAATTTTTATCGATTACATTTCATTTTCAAAACAAATTCTAGGTGAATGTCGATTGGCAATTAAGCGAAACAATATGCGATCTTTATATTGCCACGGATGTTATCTGTAGTACAGCATCCATATTCAATTTGGTTGCCATCAGTTTTGATCGGTATGTATTTTTTTTTTGTTTCTATTTCCATTTTCCAAATTCACCGAAATAAATGCTACAACCATTACATTGAAATGAAAAAAAATTATATAAAAAAATTTAAATTGCACAATTTTTTTTTCATCGAGAAAATCGACATTGAACGTATGTACATTTTGGTTGTCAACAACAACAACAACAACAACAATAAAATAATGATAATGATAACGACAAAATGTATTGATGAGAAATTGGGCAATAAAAAAAAAAAATTGAATTTGAAAAAAATGTTAACCAACTAGTGAGAGAAAAAACGACCAAATTCAAGACTAATTTTCAACGAAAAAAAAAATTTAACGGCTATTTTTTCTTTGATTAAAATTCATTTCCATATATATATATACCGCGAATAACTATACAAATAGTAAAATATCCGATAGTCAATATAATAAATTCTGTAGGATACAATATTGGATTGCACACACATACACATGTAGAAATTGTTTTTTTTTAATTTCCTTTAAAGCTTTTTTTTTATCTCGAGTCTCACACACTAGCCACATTATATGATCATCATTGAAAACAGTGGTACTTTTTTTTCTGAATTTTTGTTCATGAAAAAAAAGTTTGGCTTCCGCTTTGATTTCTTCTTGTTATTATTTGAACATGGAAAAAAGTTTTTTTTTTATTCACTATTTACATACAACTTGATCGATAACATTTTTTTTTATATATGTGAATGGTTGTTGTTACTGTTCTGGTTTTTTTTCAGAATGAAAATGACAACCAAAAAAAAAAAAAAAAAAAAAAAAAAAATAATAACCTTATTTGTTGTTGTTGTTGTTGTTGTTGTAAGATTTTGAAAATTACACCATCATTTTGGCCAATGGCCATTTAGCCGAAATTCCGGTATTACATTAATCGTGTGTATGTATGTATGTATGTGTGTATAAATCAATTGAATGACAAACAAACAAATCTAGGAAAAAAAAAGTTTTCATTGGTTTTCAAGTGTAAATCGGAAAAAAACAAAATTATTCTGCAGTATCGAATAAATAAAAAAAATTCTTTTCGATTCTATTATTGCCAATTATTTTTACAATATATACAAAATTGAAGTTTTCACAATAAACACACATGAAACTTGTGCAAATGATCAATTCTATTTGTATCTTCATTCTATTTGTTTTTAAATTATTTTATCAAATTTAAATTTTTTAATTTCATGATTGCTTTTTCTATCTGTCTGTTTTGTTTTGTTTTATCATTTTCATAGATATATTGCCGTTACACATCCAATATTTTATTCAAAACATAAAAACGATAAACGTGTTATAATTACAATCATTTTAGTATGGATGGCATCATTCGGTGTTGGATTACCAATCATGCTTGGTGCAAATACATCACCAGAACGTATACCTGAATTATGTATATTTTATAATTCAAATTTTATTATATATTCATCATTATGGTCATTCTATGTACCTTGTGTTATGATGGTTATATTATATTATAAAATTTTCAAAGCAATACATGATCGTGCCAAGAAAAAAATGGATCATATTGGTAGTAGTTCCGGTGATGGTGTTGGTGGTCATCAGAAAAAATCAATCACAACCGGAAATAATCAAAATAATAAACTTTATACAGCTGTAACAATGAATAATAATACAAAAAATAATAATAATAATATGATGTTGATGATGAATCAAACGAATAAGGCAAAAAATATACTTGGTATTGAATCAACAAAAACATTGGAATCAATTTCATTGAGTAAACAATTACAGATTTGTCCAACAACAACAGTAACAACAAAATTAGATAAACGACATCAACAACAACAACAACAATCACCGCAGCTACAGATTCATATACCAAATCAAGATCTGAATATTAAAAATCATATTTCAACAACAGCAACTACAACAACAACATTACCAACTGTATCGATTATATTAACGAATACAACAAATTTAACAAATTCAAATAATGATAATTGTATTGAAACAAGTAATAGTGATAATATTGAAAGTCGATTAGATGACGATGATGATGAAGACGATGAAGATGATGATGATGATGAGGATGATGACGATGATGACGATGACGATGACGATGACGATGACGATGATAATTGTAAAAAAAATTCAACGATAAAAACATTGAATGATAAAGGTGATAATTTCATTTGATTTGTTTGATTATTATTGAATTTTAATTGATCTTTTTTTTATCTCTCTCACTTGTATGTTTCAAATGGATGTATGGCTTCAGATAAATCAGAGAATCCAATAAAATGTGATATGTTTTTAGTAGAAAATGCTGTAGCAGCAGCATTAAATACAACAACAACAACAACAAAACATTGTGATAGTGATAGCAGTTCAACAACATTTGATTCTATATCCGGTAAAGAAAAAAAAGATTATGATGATGATGGTAATCAAAAGGAAAAAGATGATGAAAATGAAAATGAAAATAATAATAATAAATTGAAAAAACAACAACAAAATCGACAAAAACGAATCCAAAAAAATTCACGAATGGCACATACATCGGATCATCATACAACAACGACAACAGCAATAGCGACAACAACATCAACAACGGCAACGACAACAACAAATATAGATAATAATATTCGACGTAAAAAAATGACAAAAATTCGAATAAATATTGATAATAATGATGATGAAGATGATGATGATGATCATGGAAAATTAGTTGATCCATCAACCAATGGACCAAATTGTGGTGGTAGTAGTGAGGGTGTTATAGGAACAAATATAAATGATGGTGGTACAACAACCGGTGATGGTAGTGGCGGTAGTGGTAATACCGGTGGTATTAATGATATCACAATTCATAATAATAATAACAACAATAGCAGCAATATTATCGATGATGATGGTTATCCAAAGAAAAAATCTCGTTTTAATCTGGGTAGAAAACATAAATCAAGTCGTAAAAAAAGGGAAAAAGTATCGGCACGCCGTGAACGTAAAGCAACAAAAACATTGGCCATTGTTTTAGGTAAGTGAATGGAGAATTTTGCCATGATAGAAAAAAACTTTTGCGAAAAAAAAATTTGAAAATTCTTAATTTATTCCAATTTTTTTCGCCTATAATAATAATAATAATAATAATATTTGATTGCTGCTTGCTGCTGTTTGTTGTTGTTGTTGTTGTTGCAGAATATTCTGAATTCTGTATTTTTTCTGAAATGCTGACACATAATAATTTCATTCCTTTGTTTGTAAAATATTACTTTGTTGTCGATCAAGTTTTTTTTAGAAATAGAAAGTTTCTTTTGGACAACAACAACAACAACAACAACATCGACAAGAAAACTGGCATTTGAATGGACAAAACTTTGCTTTTTTTCTTTCTCTTTTTTTTGCTGTCATTTTGTTTCAATCTTATGCTAGGTATGCAAACAGACGTAGATTATTCTAAAATTATTGTTTTTTTTTTTTTTTGGTAATCAGATTTGATGCAATAAATAAAGGTGTGGAATGTCAGACAGGTGCTGTGTGTGTGTTTGCTAAGAAAAAATGACAAGCAACTTCTTCTCACTATTATTAAAATGATCATTTTTGTTTCAAATCCAATCACATCGTATGAAAGAAAAAAAAACATCAAATCAATGCTAAGAGAAAAAAAATCATACATTTTCGTGACCAATCCAGATTTTTGATCAATGAATCGTGTCCAATATTCAAACAGCGAATAAAGAATGAAAAAAAATTCCCAATAAATTCAAAGCTCTTCAACGAAAAAGATTTTGATTTTTTTTGATCAATTTGAATCTCATTCATGATTTCGCATTCATTTTTTAAAATTATTTTTTTTCTCTCAAGTAATTCGAACATTTATTTCATCGATCAACATTGAAATTTTTTGAATTCTTGTTTGCCAACAAGAAAAAAAATCGTGATAATAACAAGAATTCATTCTGGTATTTGATTTAGACACATTATGCCATGCCATACGAGTAACAAAAGAAAAAAAAATACAACATTTGGAATAAATTAGATTGAAAATAATGCATAATGTTGTGAATAAATAAAAAACAAACAGACACACGCAAAGCAAAGCATCAACAACAGCAGCGGCAGCAGCAGCAATCTCATTGATTAACAAATATTATTACATAACATTTTCAATTTATGTTCATTACAATTAACATAAAATTTATTATTTTCTCTTGTTTTGTTTTGTTTTTTTTTCATTACCATGATGAATTCCAGGTGTTTTTCTACTTTGTTGGACACCATTCTTTAGGTATGTAACAAAAAAAAAATCAACTGATTGATATTGATTTATATATAATTTAATGATTGATCATCTATATTTAGATTTTCATGGATGGTGATTTGATTTGATATTTATTGTTTTTATTCTTTATTTTATTATTTTTGTTGTTTTCTGGAATTTTGATGCATGTTTGATTACAATTCTGTGTTCGTGTGTTTATATAGGTGCGTGTGTTTGTGTGTAAACAAACGAATTCAAGCTTATCGGCTTGTTCAAAAAAAAACTCAGAGAAAAAAATTAAAATTCTGCAAAACAATTGGCAAATGCTGTGCCATTAGAGAAAAATGAAAACAAAAACATCAAACACAACTAAACTAAACAAAAATTTAATTTAATTTTAAAAAATGAAATATTTGTCTAGCAAAGCATTTTTTGAGAATATTTTCATCTTTATTGTGTGTGTGTGTTTGTGTGAGGTTATCTAACCAATAATTTGTAGATTTGAAATTTTTTTTTCTTCTGATTTTCATGCTTCTTGACAAGAAAGGTCGTGTGTGTGTGTATGTGTTTTCCAAGTAATTCTAATCTCACGATATTTAAATGGTCTATTGTGTGGTTAGCCGCTTGGTGTGTATACAAAAATACACCTACCTATTTGATTATACATTAATGATGATGATGGGTTAACCGTTAACCCATTATTGCTCACCATTATCAGCGTATTAACGTTGTGAAATGAAGATTTTTTTCATTTTATTTATTAGCCAGATTTTTTTTGGCCATCAATTTTCTTTCTCTACAAATTTAACATAAAAACAAAAATAAATGGATGCCTTTTTCTATTTAAAAAACAAAAACAAAAAAATTTAATTTTCATATTAAATTTGGTCATATTTCGAAAAAATTATTTTTTTTTCTTCATAAAATAAAACAAAACAAAACCAAAAAAAAATTCAATTCATTTTCAGCAATAAATTGTGGCTTTTCTCATAAACACCATTTGAATTATGGAATTCGTTTACTTTTGTTGATGCTGCTGATGATGATGATGATGATGATGAACATCAACCCGAAATGAAAATGCCAGATTTTGTTTGCATTTTTTTCTATTTTTTTTCTTGAGTTAAAAAAAACAGAGAGAAACCGAAAAATAATGATTTTCTTCTGCCATATATAAATTATTTAAATCTTTATTTCATTAGTTGATTATGGAAACTTTATTTATATGGGAAAAAAATATTTTGGCTGCAATTTCTATATAATAATAATAATTAAGATCATGAAAATCATAAGATAACATTCGTTTGATTGTGTAATTTTCATATTAGGTTCATCATAATGTTAGCCATTCAATGATTTTTTTTTCTTGCATAATCAAAATAAATATTAATAATAATAATAATAATAACCACAGGAAATAAAACTGAAGTTTTTTCTGAACCATCAGATCAAATTATTCACTATGCATGTATCTTTTTCGTCTATTTTAAAGAAACATGAAAAATATTTTTTCGTCCTGTTCAATTTCTAGTTTATCCGTGGTTGTTTGTTTGTTTGTTTGTTTTTAAGATTATCATCATCATCGTTTTTTTTTCAACGACAACGAATATAACGATTTTGAGAATATTTTTTTTTGCTTGTTTATCAAATTCATCATCATCATATACTACTATTCCCTGAAACTACACACACACACAAACTAACATGATCACAATGATTATGTTGATAATAATATTATTATTGTTATTATCATTGCTTTTTTTCTACTTCTTCTTCTTCACTTTCATCATTTTCTTATTGTCATTTACTGTTACTATACTGCTATGATGATGATGATGATGATGATGAAACTAGATTCGGAAACACTTTTTTTCCACGTCAACCTATTTAGACAATCATAATATTCAGTATTTGGAACATATATGTAGGAATATAGCTACTGACCAGATAAGCAACATAACATAGCCATAATAATAATAAAAAAAAAGAATATAAATGATAATAAAAAGTGTCTAGTATTTGTGTGTCGAGTTTTTTTTCAAGTGAATTTTTTTTTCGTCTTCTTCTTCTTCTTCAGGGGTTATTGGTGTTTTTTTTTGTTTGTTTGTTAGCACAAAAATGTAATTTTCTTTCACTTTTTTTTCTTTATTTATACATCTTTTTTTTCATTTGGTCTCGATTTTCAATCAAGAATTCCATACACAAACACACACTTGAACACTCACACACACACACATTCACAGCTCAGATACATTTGGAAAGGAATGTTTTCATTTAAAAGTTTATTTCTCTCTTTAACAGTTATTTTAAACGAAAAGAGAGAGAGAGAAAAAAAAACACGATTCGTAATAATGATAAAAACTTTATGTATAAGATGATGACGTTGAAAATGACAATGATACAAACAATGACAATGACCATCGACAACTAACAACTTTGTTCTGGTAATATCATCTAATCGATTCTAAAATGGACAAAATCCAAAAAATAAAATCATTGTATCGTTGTTTTATTTTTTTGTTCCATTTATATTCATTCATTTCATTTATTTTTTTCAAGTATTTTACGGTAATCGTTTCATTGTTTATTTCTGGTATTTTTCAGTTTATTTGTTTGTTTGTTTTTTTCCGCTACTGTTCACAACGATGAATGAAATAAGAATTTTATTCTTTTTCCGTGCGTCTTTGTATTTGTATTTGTGTGATGATGAAATGAAATGAAATGAAATGGAAAAATAAATGTCTTGAAAACGTTTTTTATTGTTTTTCATGATGATGATGATGATAATGATGATGATTTCTTTTGATAATGATCAAACAACAACAACAACAACAACAAAAACAATTTGATCATACAATTCTTTATTCATTTCTTTTTTAATTTTAAAATTTTCCATTTGTTTTCACGTTTTTCTCTTTCTATCTCGCTCTTGCTCTGACAAACGCTATTAATTTTGATACCATATTTGATACATTCAAAATTGAAATTTAATTATCCATAGAAATTGAATCATTTTATTCTATTTTCTTTTTATTTTTTTGTTTTGTTTTCAAATAATAAATTGTTTTGGCTCATTAACGCATATGTTTTTGGTTGACAACGACGACTACGATAACAACAACAACAACAACAAAAATCAATAATAACACACACACACACACACACACTGAAATCATCCAAAATATCAACAATCACATGATGATGGATAATTTATTTGAATTGTAAATGAAACAATTTTTTTCTTGGAACTGTTTTCTTGCTTATAACATTCATTCATCTCTCTACATTATTATTGATCAAAAACAACAACAACAACAACAACAACAACAACAACGACATCATCAAAACAAAAAAAAAATAATACAAATTCTTATTGCTCATCTATTTAGCTGTAATATTTTGGATGCAATTTGTATAAAATTACATGAAAATCATTTTATACAATCAGATTGTCGCCCTGGTATGACGGCATTTTTGTTGACCACTTGGCTTGGATACATGAATAGCTGTAAGTAACATTTTCCATTTTTTCCTTTTTATTTCTGATATTTTTCCTGTTTCCGTCCATATATTAATCGTACGATATGTATGATAATGTTGTTGTCATTATTTTGATTTTTAAAATCAAACAAAATTTATCTGTGTAATCATTTTTTTTCCTGTGGAATAAAATTCATTCGTATAGGAATTTTCAATCGTTTCTCGATTGTGTATGTGTCATTTTTTTTTTTTGAATGACGGAAAGAAATTTGTTTTTTTTCAATCTTTAAATTCGTATTCTATTCTTTTCTGGGGGGAAAAAAAAGGAAATGAAATTCAATTATTACAAATTAAACACTCTACCTATACTAAGACGTACACATAAAAGTCAGAGAAAAAGTACACAAACAAACAAAAAGAAAATAATTAACAAATGCTTAGATGAAACTTTGTCTTTCTCTCTCCCTATCTCTCGTTTTTTTTACACTTGAATGATGATAAAAATATGATGCCTGTGCTTATATTCTTGAATTTATTTTCTTACTTCACACACATGATAAAAAACTACAATTACAAACATTTAATGACTATAATTATTATGAACTAAGTAAGAAAAAAAAAATAAATTAATTCAATTCCTGTATGTGTTAGTGTTTGTGTTAAATGTGTTTGTAGCCCTTTTTTTTGACAATATTATTTTCTTTCTATCTCTTTTTCTATTTTTTCTATATTCATTAAACCTTACGACAAAAATCCATTAACAACAACAACAACAAAAAAAACTACTGACTACTGATCATCACTATATATTCGCTATTTTTGTTTTGATGACAATAATAATGACGACAAACTGAATATTAATATATATGGTGGTGGTTAAATCATTCATTGGTTATTATTATTGTGAACGAAATAAAAAATGAATAAATTCTCAAAATACACACGCACGCACATATATAAATAGGTGCCAATCCTCTCATCTATACAATTTTCAATACAGGTGAGCTTATTTTTATTTCTTACCATTTCTTGTCATTATTCACTTTTTTTTCCCAAATTTCCAATTAATTCATAATAACAATAATAATAATCATCTCATCATTTTCTCTCTCTCTCTCTCTCTTTTGCTTTGTTGCTTATACTTTGTTTCATTTCATTTCGCCCATTGCAAACATTTGCTACACATCAAACATATACAAAAGAATTTCGAAAAGCATTCCGTAAAATATTATGTAATTCATAGCCTGTAGCAAAATATTGTGGATGCTGTTGGTAGTTTAAATAATAATGATCAACAACAACAACAACAACAACGGTGGTGATGGTAGAAACAAAACAAAAAAAAAACGATTATATTGATGACATAAAAAAACAGTAAAAAAATGATTATGTCACCAGCCACTGAGGAAACGAAAAAAAACCAATGTAAGTGTTTCTTTCTTTTTCATTTGTTCATTTCAAAGATCTTTTTTTTTTTGTTTGGTTTTTTTCCATTTCCATTTCCATTTTTTTTCTCATCTTTCGGTTTCTTATTATTATCTCTTGTTGTTGTATTTTTTCTCTTATTATCATCATTGAAATTATATTCTCATTTTTTTACATAATCATCACAACGAAAAAATAAATGAAAATCTTTTCCTTCTTTTATGTTTTTTTTTCTATTTTCTTCACCTTTTTTCCACCTTAAATTGCCGCAATAGGGAATGGATTTTCGTCGAATAAAAAAAACCTTCACAAGTCGAGAAATATGAAGAGAAAAATACAAAAAAATGGATTAAATATTGAATTCTAAATGTCAACTATTTGTCATGTGTGTCAACAAATGCTTGTAGGCGATATCCGTGTATGCCAGTGTCATCTATTTATGAAATCTTTCTATTCAAGAATGTAGAAATAAACACAGTGAAAACAAACAATGGAATGAACGAATGAATTATAATGATACAGCACTGAAAAAAAAATACTAAACTTGGAAAAAATCAACGACAACGACAACAAAATGAATTAATTATATCTACATTGAAAGAAACAAAACAAAAAAAAAACTAGTGAGACAAAGAAAAACAACAATTCAATTGAATTTATCGAGAAGAAGAAGAAAAAAAAAGTTTCATAGAATATTCTCATCATGTGTTGTGATACGTTCGTTGAATCCGAACACTGATTACTGATGATCGTGGGAAATGATTTTGAAATCATTCATATATTCTGATTACATTAATGAGAATGTATATGTATGTATTGTTGGCAATGTTGTTGAAAATGTAAATTTTCGACAAAATCAAAATCCGGATTTATCAGAATAATTTTCATCGTTTTCAGAATACAATGGAGAGACAACAACAACAACAAAAAAAAAACAATCAATAATTAAACAGTGAACAATATATATATACAATATTTATTACTCTTCAGTATTCAGTTCACAAGTTTCTATCGAGATTTTTTAACAAAAAAAAAAAAAAAAAAAAATAATCCACAATGAAACTTTATCGACAAAACAATTTTCACATCGATTCCAAAACATTTGATTTTGTCTCACCTTGTTAAATTTTTTCACACGTTTTTCCTTTTTGTTTTGTTTTGTTCTTCCTCTTTTTTTTTGGTTTCCGGTTAAAACGATTGAATTTTGCTGCTGTTGAATTTCAATTACAATTCAATGTATATAAATTATTTATGTGAATAAAACAGAAATTTCAATATTTTAATGATAAATATTGTTTTTTTTTGTTTGTAAATTCTTGAATTTTTGTCACTGAAAAACTTTCATTTTACCATTTTTTTTGTTGCATTTCATATGTTTCATGACTATGTTATTCAATATTGATAAAGAATTTGTTTTGTTTTTTGTTTTTTTCAACTCCCAATCTTTGTATCTTTGTTGCTGTTATAAATATTAATAAAATTGAATTTTTAAAATTTTTCTTCAGAAAGTTTCCGGAAATTTTTTTTTTTAACACAGAAAAATTTTTCATTCATATTATCGGTGGATGGTGAACAAAAATCTGTTGTTATTTAGCAACTTTTACATTATTTTTTATGTCAACAAAACAAGTGTTGTTTGGTGAAAGAGAAAAAAAATTCAGTTTCCCTTTTTTTTTGTCAATATCGATCGAAAACGATATGATGATGATGATGTTGATGTAAATAGATTGTTATTTTACTTTAGTTTCAATCAAAGTTTTTTCAACAGCCTGAAAAAAAACGATTTCCGTTTGTAGATCTTGCAACATCATTATGATTTGTTTGAATAAATTTACATTTCTATAAAACATCAGTCATCAGCCATCATCGTTATCATCATCATCATGTGAATCGTAAGCGCAATTGACGAAATGATTTAAAAATTTTTGAGAAAAAAAAACTTTTTAAATTTTGCTTCAATTTTAAATTTTTTTTTTTTTTACACATTATTCACTATATTTTTTCCCTACTTCTTTGTATTGAATGTGTGTGTGTGTGTGTGTGTGTGGGTGGGTGAAATATAAAAATATTGAACCACATTGACTATCTCTGTTTTTTATTGCTAATACCCACAAATAAATTGACTTTGAATATTAGCAAACCAAGAAAAAAAAACTCTGAGAAATAAATGAATGTCTCTTATGGCCGACCAATGTTTGAAAGATTCAGAGATTCATTTTTTTCACTGAAATAGATGATGTTAAACTTAGATTTTTTTCTTGCGAAAACAAAATTCAAAAAAAATGAATATATAATGGCCACAATATGTGTATGATGTATGTTATGGACAAACATTATTGGCCAGAAAATAAAGAAACCAAAAAAAAGACAAATTTTACATCTATACAGCCTTGAGGCTTTTAAGTAAACTTTCTCTATATTTTTTTTTCTTTCTAGAATTTGAAATAAAACTATGTAAATAAATATTCATCATCAGAATTTGATAAACAAACGAACAAACAAACAAACAAACCAGACAAATCGTGTTCAATGAATTCTCATCTTATTCTCTTTCGATATCGAATATGTAAAAAATAATAATAATAATAAAAAACTAAACCTAATGCCTAGGATCAATGTGCAAAGGAATTATCTGGTTGTGTTCAATTCAAGAATAAATTTTAAATTTTTTTTCTATCCACTACTCTGCCAAATTCTGAATTCTATCGCTCGGATTGTTTGTTCAAAAACATGAAACAAAAAGAAAATTTATTCCAATATAAATTCAATGTAATGAAAAAAAAAACTTTTCATGGACTATATTTTTGATAAAGCATTAATGGCTCTGAAAAGTTTTCGTCATTTCTTCATTGAATTTTTTTTTCACCTTCTAATTCAAGGTACTTATATTTTAGTTACAGGATTTATTTATTTTATCAAGTTTATTTCATTCTCACTTGATTGTTTTCAGTATACTTGAATATGAAACAAAACAAAAACTATGAAATAATCACATCAAAAAAAAAAAAAAACTTTTGTTGTCTATGATATGTGGGTTATGTAGAATAAATCCTGTAATAATAAACAGAGAGTTTGGCTAGAGGAATATTTACAAGAAAAAAAAAATCATTCAAAATGCAATTTTGTTTTTCATCAACAAGAGATTTTATATTTCGAAAATAATCATTATGGCCGTAGCTACTTTTCTTCCGATATCCGGTTTGTTTAGTTCTGTTTTTACTGTTAAATATTCGATCGAATTGAAATTCGAAATCGAAAAACTAAAACTTGTGCAATGGATGAACGAAAAAAAAATGGTCCAATCATCATCATTGGTGATATATAATTGACGATTACAATTTTAACATTCCGCAGATTTTTTTTTTTTTTATTTCATTCCAGATAAATCAAATTGTACGCGAGCAGAATAAAAGTTCGACAACTGTTCTTTTTGCTTTTTTTTATCACTTAAATCTTTGAGAGTTTGGGAAAAAAGAACTTCATTTATATTAATAAATATTATTTGATTTGATTTGATTTGATTTTGTCTTTGATTTGAACAACAACAGAAACAAACAAAACGATTTTCTGTAATGTTTACGGGTATGTGTGTGTAGTTGTGGACACTTAAAAAAAATAATATATATAAAATCAAATAAGATTCGAAAAAAATTTCTATCGCACACAGAAAAAAATGATTTGAAAAATCATGAGCTTTTCATATACACTGTGTGTGTGTTGTGTTGATGTTTGTTTAATAAATCAATAAATTCGAGTTGATTCGATTTTTGTTTTTTTTGTGATAGATGAAATCAAAATGAAAAAAAATGATGATAATGATGATTTGTTAAATGGGAAAAAAACAATTCGACAATCAATTCAAAATTTTAAATGACTTTCAATTTGTGTTTCGTTTGGGTTTTTTTTTCTTTGTGGATTCAACGTGTACGAATCGAATTGTGATGAAAATTTTTCACTATTCATTTTATATTCAGGTATTTTACTTTTTTATAATGATAGAAATTTCTATATTTGGATTCTCAATAATATTTGCTCAAGAATTTTTATTTTTTCTACTTCATTCTCAGTTGGAATCCAAAATTATTATTTGAAAAACATTCAAACGAACACAAGGACACACACCGGGTATCCATCTGTGAAAGAAAAAAAAACCGAAAAGTGAATTGAATTCAACAACAAGAACGACAAAGATGATGACGACGACGACTACTACAATGGCAACATGCCTTTGAATTGTCAATTGAAAAGGAGAAAAATGAAAAAATTTAATAACAAAAAAAAATTTCCCCTTTTTTTTATCAATTGCTTCCACTGATTTAACCAGCGGTAAATAGGTAACCATTATGTTTGAACCAAAAGTGAAGAGTGAAAAAATACATTCGATTTTTTTTTGTGTTATTTTTTTCAACCATTATAAATATGAATGGTTTCAAAATTCATTAAAACATCGATTAGTGCTGACATCTATCGATGAATCAGTATTACTTACATTTTCATTAAAAATGTTTTTTTTCTATTGAATAGAGAAGATAAATAAATAGATATTTTGGATTTTAAAATAAACCAACCGGGAATTAATCATCATCAGAATCGGATAATAGGAAAAAATTCGTGCATAATCTTTACAATCTATTTATCTATGTTATTATGATATTCATTGAAAAAAAGATTTTGTTGTTGCTGAATTTATTTTTATTTATTTTTTTTTTTTTTTTGATTCTACCCACCCGCTACAACACCGTCACCGTTTTTTACTTTTTGATTGAATTTTTTTTCCGTAACTGGTACATATAATTTAAATGGTAAGTTTTTTTCACCGGCTTTAACGATGCTTATATTTATGATTTTTTTTTCTTTTCCATCTTTTTTGGTACAGGTTTTGATGGAAAGAAAAAAAAATGTACTAAACACATAATCATCAATGGCCGTGGTGGTGGTAGTTGTGGAGAGAAGAGGACATCTTTTTCTGTTATTATATTCGAACGGTTAGGATTTTTCTTTTATTTTCATCATCATCATTTTTTTCTTTGATCGGCTTTTTTTGTTGCACAATAGATAGTACACCATGATGATATTATTCATCGGGACCCGAATATTGTCGTCATCGTTTTTTATTCTTGGTTTTGGAATGCAAAATGTATATATGTGCGTGTGTGTGATGTGTACACAAATGTCCTAAATTTATATTTTGTCTTTTGTGAACGAAAAAAATTTTTTTTTTCTAAATTCGGATATAACCGGATTCTATATATGATGTATTCATTAAATATATAGAAACGATACAAAATAATATATCGAAATATCGTATCGACGAATGCCAAATACAAATAAATTGATAGATAAATAGATAGGATAGGTAAGTTGCTAAAGGTAACATAATTCTATATGCAACATTTACTAATATATTGGTACAAGTTTCTTTCTTTTTCTTCCCTGTTGTACCGTCAAGTATGATGATGGAAAGAAAAAAAAGAACTTTATTCTCAACGAAAAAATTTTTTTTTTCATTATTATTAATCTCATGTATCATGAGTGATATGGAGATAGAGAGAGAGAGAGAGAGAGAGAGAGAGAGAGAGAGAGAGAGAGAGAGAGAGAGAGAGAGAGAGAGAGAGAGAGAGAGAGAGAGAGAGAGAGAGAGAGAGAGAGAGAGAGAGAGAGAGAGAGAGAGAGAGAGAGAGAGAGAGAGAGAGAGAGAGAGAGAGAGAGAGAGAGAGAGAGAGAGAGAGAGAGAGAGAGAGAGAGAGAGAGAGAGAGAGAGAGAGAGAGAGAGAGAGAGAGAGAGAGAGAGAGAGAGAGAGAGAGAGAGAGAGAGAGAGAGAGAGAGAGAGAGAGAGAGAGAGAGAGAGAGAGAGAGAGAGAGAGAGAGAGAGAGAGAGAGAGAGAGAGAGAGAGAGAGAGAGAGAGAGAGAGAGAGAGAGAGAGAGAGAGAGAGAGAGAGAGAAGAAATTGGATGGATATGGAATGGGATAATGAAAGAATTGAATAACTAGATATGATTATGTTGATGATGATGAGGCGGAGAAATATATATGCTGAACATGGGAAATACGATGACAAACATACAACATACAAACATCATATCAAACAAACAATCATTGAATGAATTGAAAATATTCTGTCAGTACATAACAACAACAACAACAAAAATTTTATTTTTGGAGTACAGAATTATATTGCCTTATAAGCAATGAGAAGATTCATGGAAATAAAGAAGTTTTTTTCCCACACACAATTCTTCGGAAATTTTTTTCCGGAATATTTCCAAATGTTCCGGACAATGAATATGTAGTGTATTTGTTAACTACAGTCTATAAGATTTCGAATGTTTATTGAACAAAAATGATGATTTAGATTGTTAATCGATTGTATCGAACGTCAAATTGACCAGGAATAACAAATCGAACGATAATAAACGATGGTCATTGTTTTTTTTTATTTTTTCTGTTCCAAATTCGTTCGATCGAACAACAACAGATCGATATCAATCGTATAAAAAACTGTCAACCTTAATTATTGTGATCTTTGTGCGAGTGTTACACTTTGAAAGGAAT
Organism: Dermatophagoides farinae; assembly: GCF_024713945.1. Lineage (NCBI taxonomy): Eukaryota > Metazoa > Arthropoda > Arachnida > Sarcoptiformes > Pyroglyphidae > Dermatophagoides > Dermatophagoides farinae. The sequence goes on along the minus strand of NC_134680.1, from coordinate 2,119,571 downwards.
AAAAATTTTTAATGATAATGATCAGTGAGAATATTATGTCATTTTGTTTGTATCACACATGGGTTTACTGGAGGAATTTCCCAAATGTTTCATTCTATTCTTATTATTTTAGATTGTTGTGATCATCATCATCATCATCATCATTTATATTAATATTATAAGGAAATGATTTTATATTTTGTGGTTTATTTATTTGGTATGTAATGTTTTATTTTCATTTTTTGTTTGTTTTGTTTCATTGTAATTTTCATTTATAACAATAATTGTTATAAATTGTTTTCACATGTTTTTTCCGTCCAAACAACAGAAAAAAAACAAGATTTTCCTATCAAGCAAATGATCAAGAAAGCAAAAAAAAAACACTGAAAACATCTGTGCCTGAATTTGTTGATGAAAGACTAAACTAAAACTCTAAATATCATATAATGATAATAATCAAGAGAATGAGATCGAGAAAATAATCATCATTTCATATGAATAATTGTCCAATTTGGATCACATTTCTCGAACGGGCTTGTCACTATAATGTTAATTCAATTCAATGGTTTTTGATCCTAATTTTGTTTTTTTTTCTGTGGTTAACGTTTAGCACATTAACCACAGAAAAAAAATATCTGAATATTCATCATCATGTTCAGCTGAATCGATTTGATTTAATTTGTAAATATTTTTTTTTCGCCATCATCAAATTTGATCAATATATTAACATCAATGACAGTTATGATCATCATCATCATTATTATTAGCGATATATGACGAAAGAAATTCTTTTGACTTTGTGCGTGTATGTTTATATATCATTAATTGAACGAGACATGATGGCCATCATCAATGTTGTTGTTCCATCGGATAATTTTTTGTTTTCACACACTAAGATAGAAAAAGAAAGAATTTTTCTTGATGATCAAATTCTCTTGTGATGACGAAACAACACATACTAATGATGAACAATCAACAAAAAAAAAAAAAATTTTTTCCCAAAAAAATAAGAGATGATCGTATGAATAACCAATAATCATCATGATGGATACCATGTATTGCTGATCTTTTTTTTGTAAGAAAATCTTTGAAACTTCAGCCAAATTCCATCATAATCACCATTCACATTGGCATATACTGGATAATTCTATATCGGATTCGTTGTTATTTGTGGTTTTCATAAAAGAAAAAAACTAAATAGACTTCAATTTTCTTCACAAGAAAAAAACAAATCACAATTTATTATATTTCATCTAGATTATTTTAAAATAATTATAATTGATAATGGAATGATGAACTTCAAAAAAAAAAAAAAAAAAAACAAAAGCAAACGATCGAATTGATTTTTTTTTTGGTTTCTTCGGGTTTTGGTTATTTGAGACAAATGTTTGATGACTACAATTGTGTGTGTGTGTGTGTATGTGTGGTAGATGAACAGAATATAATATCAAGAAAATGAAAACATAGAAAATTTATAGGAAAAACCGTGTTACTCATCTAGAATATACATGCGTTTAAATAGAAATAAAAACAAAATGAAGATGGATAATGAAAAAAAAAGAAAACAAAATTTAAGAAAAAGAAAAGAACAAAACATGTGACTATTAATAAACATGCAATGTAATATAATGTAAAATTGAAGATAAATCTGGTTTTATCCGATTATCGTATGATAAAATAATTTACAAATATTTTTTTTTCAAAGGAAACAAACGAAAAAAAACAACAGAAACATCGAATAAATATAAAATTGGCTAGAATTTAGAATTTTTTTTTGAAATGATTTCTTTTTTCTCAGTCTCTTTCCATATGTTTGGTTTGTTGTGGTTTGTGTGTTGATTTTAATCTTCAAGATTTCTAAATGCTTGTTGCATATTTTCATAAAGTTCTTCAAAATCTTTTTTAATTTTTGCTTCACCCAATTTAACCGGATCCTAATGAATAACAATGGAAAAAAAGGATTGAAATTAATAAATTGATTAAACAAAAATCAATTAATAATTCATGATTGTGAGCAAATAATAATTAATTATAAATACAATAATTAGCTCGTTTATAGCTAATTAATTATTAATTACTTACTTTAAATTTCATTGAACTTAATTGATACATAATTTCACCCATTGCTTCTTTAATCATTGAATATGTGACACGATTATCGCCTTTATTTGCATCGACAGCATTTTTAGCTAAATCAAAGAAACCGATCATATTTTTCATCATGCCAACCGTTTTATAGAATGGACAGAAACGATCATATTGTGTATAACCATTTTGTTGTAGAAGATCTTCTTTAATAATTTTGGCAATTTCTAATGTAATTTTATCAGTTTCAGCTAATGATGCTTTACCGACTAGCTGTACGATTTCGGATAAATCTTCTTCTTCTTGCAAAATTTGTGAACACTAACAAAAATTAATTTTAATTGATTTAAAATTGATAAATATTTAACCTTTGAAATAGATAAAACTTACTTTTGTACGTAATGGAACAAATTCTGGATAATTACGATCATAGAAATCATCTAATGCACGCATATATTTTGAATATGAAATTAGCCAATTAATCGATGGAAAATGTTTGCGTTGAGCCAATTTTTTATCTAGACCCCAAAATACTTGAACAATACCGAGTGTAGCCGTTGTAACGGGATCAGAGAAATCACCACCGGGTGGTGATACAGCACCAACAATCGATACTGAACCTTCACGTAATGGATTACCAATACATTTAACACGGCCAGCACGTTCATAGAATGAAGCTAAACGAGCCGAAAGATATGCTGGATAACCAGAATCGGCAGGCATTTCAGCTAAACGACCAGAAATTTCACGAAGAGCTTCAGCCCAACGTGATGTTGAATCGGCCATCATCGATACATTATAGCCCATATCACGAAAATATTCAGCTAATGTGATACCAGTATAAATGGATGCTTCACGAGCAGCTACAGGCATGTTCGATGTATTGGCAACCAATGTTGTTCGCTTCATGATTGATTCAGTTTTACCACCAATTTCAACGGTTAATTGTGGAAAATCTCTCAATACTTCAGCCATTTCATTACCACGTTCACCACAACCAACATAGATGATGACATCACTATTTGAATATTTAGATAATGCTTGTGAGATGACCGTTTTACCACAACCGAATGCACCAGGTATGGCAGTGGTACCACCTTGAACACATGGAAATAATGCATCAAGTACACGTTGGCCAGTCAAAAGTGGATGATTTGCGGCCAATTTTTCGGCTGTTGGACGCATTTGACGTACGGGCCATATTTGTAGCATAGTATATTTAGTTTTTTGGCCATCAAAATCGGTTTCCAGAACCACATCCTTATCAATAATTAATCAAATTTGTTTCCATTAGAAAAATTTCCATTAGCATCGTCCTGATGATAATACTTACATTTAAATCATAGCTACCAGGTTCGGCAATATAGGTAACAATACCACGTGCTTTAGGTGGTAGAATAATTTTGTGGTTAATCAAAGTATTTTCTGGTACACTACCAAAAATATCACCACCAGTAATATTCGAACCGATACGAACATTTTGTGGCATAAAATCCCATTTAACCGTACGGCTTAGAGCAGTTGTATTTACACCTTTAGGAATGTAGATACTATCTGTGACCACATGAATTTCATGAAGTGGTCGTTGGATACCATCAAATATACTGCCCATAATACCGGGACCCAATTCAACGGATAATGGTTTACCGGTTCGTAATACAGGATCACCTACAGTGACACCAGCTAAATTAAAAAAAATCCAATAATAAAATTAAAGAAACGAAAAAATAACTTGTGTCATTCACATACATGTCTCTTCATACACCTGAATGGTAGCCATATCGCCTTCTAAACGAATAATTTCTCCCACCAATTCATCATAACCAACACGAACCAATTCATACATGGCAGCACCGGACATTTTTTCTGCCGTAACCACAGGACCGGATACGGCAAATACATAGCCAAATTGCGATTCTTTAGCATCGGCAATTTTCGGTAAACCGCTTGCTAAATCAATTTCTGTTGTCTAATAATTTGTTTGAGAAAAATAATAAAAAAAAACGAGAAAAAAATAACAATATTACAATCATTCAGACCAAACAAACAAAAAAGAAATGGGCGTAACAAATTGATAATCGATAAATGTTTTATTAATGAAATCGATTTCGAAATGTAAAGCAAATTCAAAGAAATTTGCCCATTCAAATGGTTGCTGATTCATTCAATTCATATTTACCATGATGAATTGTTTAAAATGTTTCAATTAAAAAAATCAACACAAACGAAACTTGTGTGGATGGATTGATTGATGTGAAATAACTTATGGAATCAAAATGATTATGAATATTTTTTTTGCACGAACCAATGATTTCAAAATCAGAGGAATGTTTTTCAGGTGTGTTTCAAAAATTAATTTCGAAAAGAAAAAAATCAAAATATAAAGATTTATTTATTTTTCAATAGTCAGCTCTTTGGGATGATGATGGTGATGATGATGATGATGATGATGATCAAGTACAAAATTGGGAGTTATTGGTGTGATATAGAAATTTTTTTTTCTTGGTTTCTTTGGTCGATATGAGGATTGAATGATGTGATGTTAATGGGGGAGCCTAACAGACATAATATATTGTGTGTGTGTGTGTCAGCGTCCGTTTTTTTGCCGATAGATTCTTTATCGACGGTAGTGGTATCCAATTGTTAAAACAATTTTCATAATCATCATAATCTTGCACATTGGAAGATTGGAAGCAAAGTTAAATGTATGTTTTGTTGTTGTATACAGTGGGTGGAGTTTGGAGCATTGTGTATTTATCGGCTACGATCGGTTAAATTGTTTCAATATTTGTCAATAGATGGCTGAATTGAATTTTGGAATCTTTTGGAATATTAAAAAAAATTTCAAGATTGTCATATTTTTATATTTACAGAATTTTTTTTAATTAAATAAAAAATTACAAATAAAATATGTTTGACATGATAATGATGAATGTTACATATCTTGTACACTCCAATGATAGGCTTCTTCTTGTAAAGCTTCACGATCGGCTTTTTTGGCAAAATATTTTGCTTCATAACCATTGGAACGATCAACACCATCCCAACGATATCCTGGTTGTATATTGAAACGATTCGGTGGTGGTGGTGGACCATGATATTTTGGATATTTTTTATATTCAGGATTTTTACTTTTTTCCTCTTCACGTTTTTTACGTATATTAGCCAACATTGGATCATCTTCACGATCTTTATCCCGTAATAATTTATCCAGATCATCATCATCTTTGTAACGTGCTAATGGTTTTGACATTTCATGTAATTCATTTTCCAATTGTTCTAATTGTTCTTCACGTTGTACTAGGCCTTTCGACCATCGATCATATACGGCTTGTTTTTCCGCCTGTTTGATAGCTTCTTGTTCATCCTTTTCTTGTTTTTCTTTCAGTTCTTTTTCAATTTCACGTATTTTACCAGTTTTTCGGTCACGAATTACTGTTTTAGCATTCCTGCCCAATATACTATCATCTATTTTGCTCATCGCTTTTTCATTTTTCCTTTTTAATTCAGCTAGTTCTTTTTTTATTTCTTTTGCATCGGAAAGACCGGCTTTTTTACCGGCCAATGTTTTTCGCCCCGATGGTTGTTCCAATGATTCTGGTGATTTTATTTGAGCCGAATTTGAATCATCATCTGGACGGTCACCAATCGCTTTCCATTTGGATCGATCAGTAGAATCGGTACGCATATGAATTGGACGTTCATCGATCACAGCCGTAACGATTGGTTTTTCTTCTTTGGTTCCAAAATATAATTCTTCTTCATCACTATCATATCGTTTCAGTTGTCTAAAATCAACATCTTCATCGATGATGGCAACACTAAAAATTAATGATGAAAAGCTTTACATCAAATAACTTTGATTTGTAAACAAAAAAAAACTTACGTTGGTTGTTTGACATTTGAAGCTTTCTTCAATTTCTTTTTGGCAGGTTTATGATCATAATCATCCTGTGATGAATATTTCATTTTCAAATATTCTTGATGTGTCATCGGACGATCATATGATCGTGACATTTTGAACGTTTTCTAAGATTATTAGTAAGAAAAAAAATGATTTTAAAAATGAAATTTTGAAAAAAAACAAACCAAATTGATGCATGCATGAAAATAAAATCAATATATAGATTCTGTCAATAGATATCGTTACGTTACAAAAATGAAAATCATTTCATCATCATGATAATTATTTAAATGAGAATGATGAAATGATTTAATTTCACGAATCAATCAATCGATTAAACGATGAAACGATCACAGTCATACTTTGTCCAGGATTTGAATATCAACAACAACAACAACAACGACAGTGCGAAGAAAACGAAATCAGATCCATCTAATACGAAACGTTTACAACAAGAATTTTTCACACAATATTCAACAATTGAATTGGCTAAAAACTTACTTGGTAAATTATTATGCCGTCAATTTGATAATGGTGTACAGATAAAAGGAATGATTGTCGAAACGGAAGCCTATATTGGACCAGAAGATCATGCTTCATATACATTCGGTGGCCGTCGAACTGTCGCTAATGAACCAATGTATATGACACCCGGTACATGTTTCATACGACTTATATATGGAATGTATTATTGTTTCAATCTATCTAGTCAGGATTATGGCGGAGCCGTTCTCATACGAGCTGTTGAACCTTTGGTTGATTCTATTGATAAAATGATTGAATTACGGCTGCGACATCCGAAAGCATCCAGCAATTCACAACAATTCAAATCAAAACCATATTTATTAGCTAATGGTCCATCCAAATTATGTATTGCATTCAATATTGATCAATTTATGAATCGAAAAAATATCATAACCGATCATTCAATTTGGTTAGAACACAATGATGATGATAATGATCCACTAGAAATAAAACCGGAAAATATTGTTGAATCAACACGAATAGGTATTAGTTCGAAAAATCCATGGTCCAATCGATTGTTGAGATTTTATTTACGACAAAACAGATCTGTGAGCAAATTTTAAAATTTATAAAAATAAAGAAATATAAATTGAATTTTTTTTTCTGTTCAAAGTTCTGATTTAGCATCATCGAATTTTTCAAAATAAATCAATTTTTCTTTCGGATCAGGAATGATTGTTTCTGAACCAGGTTTCCAATTTGCTGGACATACTTCACCATGTTGATCAGTATATTGGAATGCTTGTACCAGACGTAATGTTTCATCAACAGATCGACCAACTGGTAGATCATTCATAGTAATCTGACGTAATATGCCATTCTTATCGATAATAAATAGTCCTCTACAAATCAGATCAAATTATGATTTTTTCACATTAATTGATTTGCTTTAATTATTACCTAAGGCTGTGGCCCAAATCTTCAACATAGACACCATAATCTTTGGAAATTTGATGCGTTTGATCCGATAGCAATGGAATGTTTAAATGTCCAAGTCCACCTTGTTTACGAGATGTTTTTATCCAAGCTAAATGTGTATAAGGTGAATCAACGGAACATGCGACAACTTCGGTATTGATGGCTTTAAATTCTTTGATACGATCACTGAATGCAATTATTTCGGTTGGACATACGAACGTGCTTTTTGACCAAATGAATAAAATGTTAAACATGACTTTTTTAGGAAATACAATTTGATCAACTTACAAATCTAATGGATAGAAAAAGAATACAAGATATTTGCCACGAAATTGTGTGAGATTCATCTCTTTAAGATCACCCGAAACGACGGCAGTTCCTTCCCAATACGGTGCAGGTTTCATAACTGAAAAGAAATTTTTTTTTTTAATTTTCACGAGACAATCAATCCAATAATAATATCATTTTATATACTTTGTGCCTTTGACCAATGAAGGCGATGTGAACTTTCACCCGAATGAAGACGACCTTCTCGGGGATAAACATCAAGACCGCTGCCACCGAAATTTTGACATTGTTCAGCAGCCTGTCCGATTATAATGGTCAGCATTGAATTGACGATGAATATGGCGAATATTGTGTTGACAATCATCATTGTATTGGCCATGGCAACAGAATCAAAACAATAAATTGTTTAGCTACTAATTGGTAATTGGTAACTTGGTAATTAAAATGGAAAAAATTAAATGATAGTCATCAATCAATAAATTAAAAAAAAACTAAATCTAATGACGTGTTGGCGTTTTTAAAAATGATGATTAAAAACACATGAGATTGAATCGAATGATATAGTTTTTGACCATTTGGCGCCATCTAATGGACAAATCGGTGAAAAAAATTAATTTTTCAATCTCAAATTATATCAACACAAACCCAATAAATTTAATTTCAATAACGGTCAGAATAAAACAATGACAAAAAGAAAAAAGAACATATTTTATACAAAATTAAAATTTCAAATCAAAATTCAGTTATTTTGTAGTGTTTGTTTTGGAAAAATCCGTAATTGTCGTCGTTGTATCGGTCGATGTCGATAGTAATGATTTTTGATCTGTATCTTTTCCATCATTATCATCATAGGCAATTGTATCGATTGTCCACGATGAATCTGAACTTATAACTGTCATTGTTTCGCTTATATTTGTTATATTTGTAACCGAATCAGATGATAATATTGTTGAATCATAAAATAAACGAAACGAAAAGAATAGATAGGCATTTTTATTACCAAAACGATTAACAAGAAATGTATCATCATTTGCTGCACGTTCAATATCTGAACGATTTGTTGGTAAATCTTTCATAAATATCTCCACGGTTTCAGCAGATAAAATTGGATTGCTGTTTGAAGATGAATTGAATGGTTTTATTGTTATTGGCGTGGCCATTATTTCATCAGTATCACTATCGATTGTTTTTTGCCGTAATCGTAATTTTTCTACAATAATGAAGATGATTAGAATCGAATTGGAATGATATAAGAGCGATATGGAATACCTGTATAATGTTTAATCCAATCATGTAATCGTTGTACAATATCAGCGATAGTATCAGTTCGTCTAGTCGGTGTAAATAATCGACTACCAAAATTAATCAACGGTAATTGTGTTGATTCAAATTCCAGAAAACATATACGAAATATACGCATATAAGCACCATGTTCAGTGAATGCCATTGATCGGCTATCACTTTTTGAATTGGCTATTTTTTTTCAATGGACATAAAAATAAAAATGAATTGATCATAAATTAAATGAAAAATAACATACTGGATTTCATTTTAACATCAATCGATTGAGCATTTAGAAATTGTTTCTGTGGATTTTGTCGTAACCATGATGAACCACGTTCAATAACCTGATCAAAACATTCATATTTGGGACGACGAAAAAATGTTGGTCTTGTCAATTGTATTGGATGAAAATCTTCAATACCAATTTTTGTTATGATTTTTTCATTACTAAATTCATAAAATATTCTCAATATGAATATATTTTTTGTCGATAACATTGATAATGTTTGTTCAGTATTGATTTCCCATTCAAGATTTGCATCATATGCTGCACTTTCAATTGATATAATACGGCCATCAAAACCATTATTATCGATAATATCCTTATTAAAACGTTTTATAACATCATCAAGATCTTCAAATTCACATGTAATATCATTTTTCATTTTTGGTATTATATCCTTGAAGCTATTTATTGTTAAGTGATAAATTTTTTTTTTCAAATATCATTAAAGAAAGAATCAAATTGTAATTAAGAATATTATTATTATATATGATCAAAAATGAATTTTTTCTCTTTACCATATAGTCTGTGATTCTATTTGTTGTTGTTGTTGTTGTTGTTGAATGGTTTGTTGTTGTCGTCGTCGTCGTATCCAAAGTCTATTTCAGTTTAGTTTTAGTTTTTGTTGTTGTTGTTGTTGTGTTGAACAGAAAAATTCATTATGTTGATTAAAAAAAATACGTGTTACACAATTATTCAGTAAAATAACAATAATATAATCGTTCATTTTTTTTCATTGTAACAAAATCTGTTTACCTGAATGCCCGTAAAACATTATTCTTTTCTGAACCATAAATGTAGTAACAACAATCATTTGTTTTCAATTCATAACATTGACTTTGATCATTATATTTGAATGGTATAATAATTGTTTCACCATTTATACATTCCCATTCATTGCCATGATTTTGTAACCATTGATTGGCCACTTCAATCATTGTACTTTTTGTTGTTGTTGTTGTTGTTTTCATGAAAGCCAACCGAAAAACAGAAAAAAAAAACAAAAAAAAATTTGTCAAGATTTATTTTTTTTATTGAAATTCTTTTCTTTTGAAATTGAAGTTTACTGTGATTTTTAAATTAAAAAAAAAATTGTATAACACACCCACAGCATGTCCAGGTTAATACTGCTATATACATACTATACTAAAACAGTAAGTGTAGAGTAAAAAAAACCTGAAGTTTCCGTTTTATTGGTTGAATGAGAATGTCTAACTGACTTATTACTAAAATGAATGACTGACTGACTGATTGATTGATCGACTAACTGGCAAAAATATATAAATGAGAATAATATTCAAATGTTCATAGGTGTGTGTAACCAATAACTTTGTCCAGTACCGATATCTAGGTGGCTTAATTGAATGTTTTTTGTTTTTGGCTGCCTCTCCCATCTAATCACCTAATCTACCTTCATCATTGCTTTTGTTTCAAACAATTTTGCTTCAACAAAATATCCACAATTTATGTTGTTTTTTGTTTTGTTTTGTAAGTAAAAACAATCTGATATGTTTATTTGAATAATATGTTTGTATGTTGTTTTTGAAATACTGTAATGTTTTGCATAGGAATTCTGTTTGATGATTTACGTCATTAGAATTAGGAATATGGTTTTTTTTAGGTGCAATAAAACAACGATGATGATAAGAATATTTCGTCATTTTTTTATCATATCATTACTAGAAAAAAAATCAAGCTAACATTAACGCCCCTGCTGTTTTGTTGACGAAAGCCAAACCTGCACCATTTCTACCACCCCAGACCACAAAATGAATGAAAAGAAAAGTATATAATTTTTTCCAATTCTTGTTTTATCGTTCATTATATTCAGGTATCAATTATTTATATAATGAATACTTTCGAATATCATAGAGAGAAAAAAGAAAAAGAGTAGCATTATACTTTTTTTTCATTTCTAGGTCATCAGAAACCATTTTCATTTGATTCAGAATATTCCTGAGAACAATTTTTTTTTCGCTATGAGGATTCAAATAAAGATAAATTCACACATCCACCCACCAACACAATAACTCAAGAAAAGAAAAGGAAAAGAATTTGGAAATTTGTCGATGAAAATGAATGAATTTTGAAAGAGAAAAAAATACAATTCTGACATCTTAACAATAGTGACCAATAGCAAATTGATGTGGCCATAGAATTTTATTTTTTATGTCCATGTCTGTCTGGTTTGAAAAGAGATGCTATCGTAATGGCTATTAATTTGTGAAAGAATTCTAGTTTCTGGTCTAATTTAGTTTTATAGAATTTGTTATTCATGATTTATGGATTGCATGAATTTTGGTAGATATTTTTTGTTTGTTTGTTGAATTAAATTTTTTTTTTAATAAAACAAGTCCAAAATACATACCTGAATGAATGATATTCAACCTGTGATTGTGACATAACAGCACAGGCACGTTTAATAACACCAGGTATAAAATCAACAAACGTAAATCGTACATTTGGATCATTAATATTTTTATCTAAAATTTGTGGTTGTTCTGGTTGAAAATCACGTTGATAACGTAGATATATTGCAAATGCCATTCTTGATGCTTGAATTGTTAACATTCAAATGATTAATGGAAAGCAACCATTCGATAGATATATTAAGAGCGCGCGCTTTGTCCAAATTCAACAAATGATGCGACGATGCTGAACTACCTTTTTCGGGGTTTGGATCATCGCCAACCAGGACTGAGTAAGAGAAAATAAATCTAACAATAACAATAGCAAATGCAGCAAAACTACCCGAAAATGTGTTATGGAAGCGAATTGCATAACACAGCAACTAATCAGACAAAAATATATAATAAAAATATCTATACCAGAAATTCGGCCACAATAATATTCTTACACCATTTGGGATAGTAGTAGTAGCAATTATTCTGGAATTTTGAAATCAAAAAACCAGAATAATTGCTACCACTAGTACTACTGCTACTACTACAACTACTAAAAAATATGTCGCATTCCAGAATAATAATTGAAATTATGGTAAGAAAAAAAAGTATTCAAATTCTATATAAACATTAATGGAATAATGGGAAGAAAATTAACTTTGAAAGACTTTTTTCTTCTGATCGATATTGAATATTGATAGGATTCAAATTCAATTCGGAAGAAAAAGAAGAAAATTTCCATGTAAAATGACAGCTATTCATTTTCTTTTAATTGCATTATAAATTCTTTATTTTTATTTTTTTTTGTCTAACCAAAATTGATGAAGAAAAATTTACAATTTTGATTACAATTACATTTTTAAAACAGATGGCTATTGATTTTCACTATAATGATATTATCATTCAAACATATCGATTGTTTAGACATCATAACCGATTAGATTTCGTTTTCCAATGACTTCACCGACAAAAAACCAGCACATAACTTCAATACCGATCAATGTATTGATCCATGCTTCTTTGACCGGTAATCGTGTCCAACGCATCGAAACTGTTCCGCTTATAAGATTGGAAAAACCTTTTATAATTGCCGGTATATCAGCTGGTGTTGGTGGATATAATTCCGTTTTAGCAAAACGATTAAATTCACGAAGTTTTGGCTTTGCGGCTATACCAATGATGATTAAATAATTAGATCATGTGCAAATATATAATAGAATAAAATCTTACCAGCCATAAGAACGGGAATTTTAGCAGCTAATTTCGACATTTTTTCAATTTGGAATTTTTTTATTTTATTTCTTATCTATAGATAATTATTAACAAAACGAAACTCGAAAACAAACCGAGAAACCAAAACACATACACAGAATGAACAAGACAACTTAACCTCGCTTTCGATCAAAAGGACTTTAAGGATCCTATTCATAAATGATAGTATCGACTTGATATGAATTTTATGTTAAATCGAAAAAAACTCTTTTTTACAAAAAATCGATTTCAGAAAATTTATTCTAATTGTAATTATTATTATAAGATTTTTTGCTGAAAAAAATTCCATGAAATTGGAATAAAAAATAGTGATGAGAAATTATAGAATTTCAAAAAAAACAAAAAATAGCGTATCGTTTTATTTGAACTGAACCGATCGAGTGTTTGTGTGTGTGTGTGTGTGTGATATAACAACAACTAAAACTTTAGGCATGATGGCGCCAAGTGAAAATTGACAAGCTGCAAAATATACACAGCTTGTAAGCTCGTGGTACTCTCTCTCTCTCTCTCTCTCTGTCTCTGTGCATCAAGTATATGCACAAAACACAATCAACCGAAACTTAACTCTTCACAACCTAACCAGAATCAAGACACAAAAAAAAATCCAGCCAGCTCCATCATCACACAGACATCCGACGCATCATTGCACACTTGAATAACAACTACGAAAAAAAAAAATTTAAACAATGTAAAACAAAAAAAAAATTCATTGTCGACATTGAATAATATAACTTACGTAACAAACAAAAAGCGGGGAGCAGCTACCGCAGCATGTTATCCTTTCATAATAATAAAATTTTACAATATTGATCCGGCACGTGCCGAAAAAAAAACATTTTTGTTTTTTTTATTATTATTGATTTCAAAGTGTTTTTTTTTCTACTCGGAACAATAAAATATTCATCATCATTCAAAATCAATCAATTGACATTCTTGGTGTGTGATTTAAAAATTTTGAAATTCAATTGAAATAATGAAATTTTTTTCAAATTTTTAAAGGTTTGTAAATTCTCTTCCTAACTATTATTTCACTATCATCATAAGCATCATCAATGATATAAAAAAGATTAGCGCATGATCTACATAGGTTGTCCATAGATTCTCCAAATAACCCCGAACAACAACAACAACAACATCCACATAATTTTCATTTATTTTTTTTGTTTTGTTTTGTTATTATTATTCACTATGTGATGATTAGGAGCTCAATCTTTGAATGATTATTGCTTGTTATTTTAATGATGATATTTTATATACCGTTGTATATAGTTTCACAGTATGTGCAATTTGTATACAGCAACAACAACAACAACAAAAATGAATCCTTTATATACATCGAATACTAATTATTATTATCATTTAACATCAGCATACGATTACATTCGATAAATATTTGAATTGAAATTTTTTTTTCATATATTACACACATACATTTTTCTTGTATAATAATCAATGAAAAAGTAAGCTCATCATTCATTCATTCGTTTTGTTTTGTTTGTTGGCTATATTAGTAACGTTTTCTCCCCTCTCTTTCTCTCGTTTCGACTAAAACTCTATTTGGTGTGAATATAAAAAAATAAATGCCGTAACATTAGCAGCAATTTTTATCAGTAGAAAATTTTGTAACATCTGTAGGCAGAGTGAGAGAATGAGAGAAAGAGTTACATAGATGATGTTTTTGATAATTTTTTTTTATTATTTGTCGAATGGAACAGATTTGGATCGTTTGATCCAAATGTTTTTCATGTTTTTGTTGTTGTTTTTGTTCTAAAAAAATAATATATTTTTTTTGAAACATTACATTTTCAATTACAACAGTTATATATAATCTTTATTATTCCATTTATCGAATTCGATTTTATCGAATTTCAAATGTTCTTTTTTTCCTCTTCTTTGTTGTTGTGTGGTATATGTAATTTTTAATCAATTATTTTATTTTCCAGATTCAAATGAATTTTGTTTTTTCTTTCATCTGAATTGTTATTCTGTTTATAACAAACAATTTTCATCACAGAATTATGATTTGATTCAACAATTCGTGATTTTTGAAATCATTTTTTTTTCATTTATTAATTTTCATCCCATGTTTTCTACTTTTACTTAGGATTGTTTGTCCATATTCTACATTTTTTTTTGTTGTTACTGTTTTTGTTCATCCATCAAACATCATCACTTGACTGGATCCAGAAACAAAGTACAAAACGATTAACTCCAGAAGGATAAGAAAAAAAATACTGAAATAAACTTCATGAATGCCATAAATTGCAGTAATAGTCAAAATTAAAAGTTAGTTTTTTTACACTATTCAAATTTTATTTGATTATTGAAATTATTGTTTTTTTTTTATAGAAATTTTCGGCCATGGAACAGAATGGTAATGATGGCCATGTGTCCAATGTTGATGCTGCTGTAGGCGGTAATAATAATGGAGTCAAAATGACATCCACAACAACAACACCAGCGAAAAAAAATATTCGAGTAATTCGTAGCCTAGATTGGGATGATTATCTAAAAGTTTGCCAGGGACGACCAGCGCCAGCTGAATATTTTAATCATCATCTGGAACCGCCTGATAATGAATTTAAAATATATCAAAAACTTGAAGTATCTAGTCCGGATAGTCACGATTTCGTACATTTAGCAACCGTTGTCGGTTATATGGGTCCACGTTTGCAGCTACGACTGGATGGTTGTGACAATGCAAATGATTTTTTCGAACTAGTCGATTCTGAAGCAATAAGTCCAATTGGTACTTATAAATCAAAAAACCGTTTTTTCGCTGCACCATTACGTTTTCGTAGAGATGCGGTGACATATGCCAGTTTCTGTAGACAGGTCCTTAAAAATTCGGTACATGCACCGGAAAAATGTTTCAAACCACCACCAAAACGTCCGGATAGAAATTATTTTGAACCCGGTATGAAATTGGAAGCGGTCGATAAGAAACATCAATCAAATATTTGTCCAGCAACAATAAAAAGTGTTGATAACTCTGAAGTAGAGATACATCTGGATGGTTGGGATAATAATAATGATTATAAGTGTTCTTATTATTCACGACATATATTTCCAGTTGGTTGGTGTAAAAAAACTGGCCATATACTTCAATTACCCGGACCTAGAGGTATTATTGTTTTTTCTATATTCTTTTGAAATTTTTCTCAAAAAATTTTATTTCCATTTTTCAGTTGAATATGAAATTGATGTTAAAAAGCAGCAACACCAACAACAACGATTGCAATCCGATACAAGTATTACACAAATTGATTCAAAGTCTTCACAATCGAATAATGATAATTATCATCCAGTTAATAATAAAGGTCAAAATCACAATCGCAATCATCATATTGATCCATCATCATCAAATGAAGCGATCAAAATTAAATCGACCGTCTTTAATGATAATGAACGGAAAAAAATATCCATTTATCATCCTCATCATAATCACAATCAAAACAATAATAATGAACAGAAAATGGAATCACCATCAAATTTTCATTCATCAACAATTGATTTGATGGAACAAAAAAAACTAATTGGTGATCATTCAATAACCAAGGATATTAAACCAGTGATGGAAAGTTTAAAAAAACAAAACATTAATCGCAAATCTTTGATTAATTCCATTTCATCGGATCATCATTCAGCAACGATAACGACATTGACATCGACAGCTTCCAAAGCATCATCATCATCATCATTAGCATCAGATTCTTCCATTAATTCATCGAAAAATATTGATATAAATAAACGTAAACATAGTGAGAATAATATTAATTATAATCATCATCAACAGCATCAGAAATCTAATAATCAACTAAAACATGGTACTAATACACAAACATTAGTAAATTCCAGTGCCTCTCCCACAACAGCAATGACAATAAATCAGAAATCAATGGAAATTCCATTAATGAATGTTACGAAACGTCCACAGGAAAACAAAGATGTATCCACATCGGTAAAGATTGATAGAAAATCTATTGTTGGAAATAGCCATAATCAAAATCAAAATAATCATCATCAACAACAACAACCCATTCAAAATAGTAGAAAGAAACGGATAAAATTAACACCACCGGTGATAAATAAATTACCAACATTTGTTAATGGTAAAAACAACAACAACAACAACAACAATGAAAATATAAATGATGCTGATAATATTAATGTAATAAATCAATCATCATTGATAATGATAAAATATAAAACTGATTTGCCAACAAGAGAATCGGTTCATCAATGGTCAGTGGATGAATTGATAGAATTTTTGAACATGCGTTTTCCAGAGTTTCATAAATTTGAACAAAATTTTCGATCTCATGTAAGTTTTTTTTTTTCATTTGTGAATGGTTTTTTCATCAATCATTGAATTAATTACAAAATTTTTAGGAAATTGATGGCTATGCTTTCCTACTATTAACTAATCATGATTTAATGATGAAATTTTTGGGCGTTAAATTGGGCTATTCACTTAAGATTATTGATCTAATTGAAAAGATTAATAATGGTGATGGAAATAATTTGGATACAGCAAGCAGTTCGTCGAATTAATGGAATGGAATGGAAACGAGATTTTTTATCATCTTCCACATACATACACACACACACACACACACAAACAACTACCCACCCATACACATATACGCAGAGATAATATAAAAATGCACCGGGTCGAATACGCCTACCATCCACTAACATAAATCTACATTTATCTTATTACGGATCTGTTATTAATTTACTATAAATTCTATATGTGTAACTTTTTCTGAAAATTCTTTATCTCATCATCATCATTGTCATCAATTTTTTTTTGTGGGAAAAAATGATAATGTTTTTCGGCCACTTTTTTTCATAATCTCACCCAATCATTATTATCGTTGTTTATTAGCCAAATTCAAATTTGGCTTAATTTTGAATCAAGAAACTTTTTATTCACTAATTTAGGTACCCAGTACGAAACAAAACTCTTATTTCTTTTTTTTCTGGCGTTTTTTTCTTGTTTGAATTTATTCAACTGCAACAAATCAATTTTTGATCATCGAAATTCTCTATATATTATGGTGGGCACGAGAAAAGAAAAATTCAAAAAACTTTTTCTTCCTTGGTGCGAAATATTTTGTTTTTGTTTTTAAATGTTTATCATGATCAAAAAAAATGCTAATTTTTCAGAAGAAAAATAAAAACCGAAAGTATATTCAATTCAATGTTTAATGATTGTTGAAATTGTTCGAATGTGGCAATTTAAATTTCGATGTTTAAAAATATCGATTGTATCGTTTTGCAATACACGTGATAAGAATTATTTTTTTTTTTTTTTGGATGAAAACAAGAATTTAAAAAAAAAAAAAATATTCAAAACAAAATGACATCGGAAATTATCGATGGTGATTCATTGACAAAAATCATAACAAAAGAATTGGATATCGGTCTTTATCCACAATTTATGGGCCGTGAAGAATCTTGTGTAAATAAATTGTTAAAACAACGAAAATTCAAATATAATCCCGAGTAAGATTTTTTTTTTTTTTTTTGATGTTGGCTAACAACGAATTTTAATTCGATTTAAATTGATTAATAATTTTGATTTGTTTTGTTTTCAAATTATTAAGTCTAAATGGTATACTAATACGGTTTGATGATCTGGAATTTTTAACCGATACCGGACGAATAATCGATGATAGTCCATTGATATTCTGGAAAATTAGAGGGAAATTTCATATATTCAATGTACAACCGAATCAAATATTGAAAAGTTTTATCAACAGGTTTGTTATTTTTAAAATTTTCATAATTTTCTTTTAAAAATAATATTCTTCATTCATTCATTATAGAATCGGCAAAGAATATATTGGCTGTTCATTTGCAGGCTGTATTGATGTAACAATAAAATTTGAATGTCAAACATTCGATCATGAACAGATTGATGATATTTGTTCCAGTCTAAATATTAGTGATTCGATTACTTTCAAAGTGAAACGTTTCATACCGACACAACGTTATATTGAAGGTATTATTGATGATGAAATATTTCGAATCATTCTCAATGACAATAATGATAATAAAAATAGAATAAAAAGATGAATATTTTGTTTGTTTGATTTACTGTGCCATTTAATCTATAATTCATACACAAAGAAAAAAAAACATTCTTTTTATTCAAATTTGATTCCCTGTGCCAATGGTAGCTCTTTAGAATAATTGATTGTACATGTTGACCTTCGCATATATTGTTTCCATGAATCTGAACCAGATTCTCTTCCACCTCCTGTTGCCTATAAATAATGAATTTCATTAAAATTCATCATAAAAAATAATCAATGAATAAATTATTAAAGTGGTTATAAAATAAAAGTTCTATGAATCTAGAATAAAATATGTATCTAATATAATCGAAATCATATTCATACCTTTTCACCACCAAACGCTCCACCAATTTCGGCACCATTTGTCGGAATATTAACATTGACAATACCACAATCAGAACCTTTGGGTCCAGTCCACTGTATGATTATTATAATGATAATTAAAATAATTATAACTTGGATAAAATAAATATTTACCTTGAATATGCTGTTAAGATTCGATGTAAAAATGCTACTGGATAGTCCTTGTTCGACTTCATTATTCCAAGCAATTGCATCGTTCAATTGCTTGAATGGTATGATGTAAACAATCGGAGCAAATGTTTCCGTATGTACCATTGTTGAATCATGAGATAATCCGGTAATGATTGTTGGTTCAACATATAAACCTGGCCGATTCATACGTTTACCACCGCAAATGATTTTACCACCCGATTCAATTGCAGCTTTGATTGTTTTTTCATAATTATTGACAGCTTGTTCTGAATGTAATGGGCCATAAAGTGTATCCGTATCTAATGGATCACCGACTCGTACTCGACCATAAGCATCGGATAAACGTTCGACAATTTTATCATGAATATTTTCATGAACAAATAGCCGTCTTGTAGTCGTACATCGTTGTCCGGCCGTACCAACACATGCGAACAATGAAGCACGAATAACCATATCAATATCGGCATCATGATCAACAATAATTGCATTATTGCCGCCCAATTCAAGAATGTGTTTACCAAATCTTTGTTGTACGGCAACGCCTACTTCACGACCAATTTGACAACTTCCGGTGAACGATACTAATGGTAAACGTTTATCATTGGCAATAGCTTTACCGATATCTGCATCACCACTAACTAAAGTGCACAACGATGCTGGTAAATTATTATTTTTGAAAACTTTTTCCAAAATTTTTGTTACAGCAACCGCACATAACGAAGTTGTTGGTGCCGGTTTCCAAAGTGTTGTATTACCACAGACCAATGAGATGGCATTGTTCCAACCGAAAACAGCAACTGTTTGAAAAGAAATATTGTTATTATAATTTTTAAATTCTAAATGTTCATCTACCTGGAAAATTGAATGCCGAAATAACGCCAACTGTGCCCAGCGGATTCCAATTCTCCATGAGTACATGATTCGGACGTTCAGATGGTATGATTTTTCCATTCAACATTCGTGATAATCCAACTGCATAATCACAGATATCAATATATTCTTGAACTTCACCTTCACCTTCGCTCAGGATTTTGCCCATTTCCAAAGAAATTAATTTTCCTAGGTCGGATTTCTTTTCTCGTAATGCATTACCAATTTGACGAACAATTTCACCACGTTGTGGTGCAGGCATTTCGGCCCATTGTTGCCATGCTTTTCCAGATTCCTGTACAGCTTCATTATAATCATCATGATTTCCGGTCACAATTTCAGCAATAACACGGCCATCCGATGGATTTATCGATGTTATTGTCTATCCATATAAGTTATTAAAAAGAAATTCATTGAAAAATGATACTGACCTTTCCATGAGCATTCCAACCGTTCGTAAAGACACCGATATTAGTACGTTCTATGCTAAGATTTCGAAGAAAATCATATTTCGGTTCTTCAATCAAATATTTTGATGTTGTCGCCATCATACGATAGTTGATGATGGAATTTTTCGAAACCAATAATGAATTGGTCAATAACGATGAAAAATTCACCAATGACATTCGCATCATTATTTTTGATATTAAAACTTTCAATGTTGCCAATTCGATGTGTATACAACAACAAACAAACAAACATATTAAAGTGTTTTTCCATTTTTCTTCCACTATCATCATCACATATCATATCATATTATAATGGATAGAAACAGAAAAAAATCAATCATATCATCATTCAAATTTGAATGATCATCAAATCATTCGATTCGAATTCAAATGTAATGAGTGCACAAATGAAAAACAGAACTAATCCAATTCATTATGATGCTTGTCTTTTAACTAATTATTTCAACTAATCTTTCAATATGATAATTCATAAATATCGTTTTCGTTTTATTTCAATAAATAATTTTTTTTTTGAATATTTTTTTACAATTACAATCATCATTATCATCATATTATATAATAATCATCTGAGAGCAAGGCACACATGCACACACTTAAAGATATTTAAGTAAATTTTTTTCATTTGATTCAAAAGGCTCAAAAAAAAACATTTTGATAATCTGTTTAAGCTGCTGTTTCAACAAAGGCTTATCGTATGAATGTCACGTTTCTGGCCATAACGTAATGAATCTATTTGATTGAATGAAATAGAAACAAAAAAAAATTTAAACAAAAATTATCATTTTCATTCTTTTTTGTGGGTTTTTTTTTAAACAACAAACTTTTAATAAAAACGATTCCCCACATAATAGACCAGACCCAACCGAAAACCAATATGGCCGTTATAAATTGTAATAATGATGATAGAAAACAGATTAAAAATGCTTGATAACCATAACCGGGTCCATATTCGGTTTGTGAACCAAAAACAATTGCAAACGATGCTAAAAATGTTCCTGTTTTTGCAACAAACAAACAGTTTACGATATGAAAACAAAAAACCAAATGAACATACCTGAACCGGGTAGTAAAAGATTTAGCATACAAAACATGACAGCAATAGCTAATGGTAATGTAGGTACGGCTTTACGAAAAAAACCATGTTTTTCAGCATCATTAATGAAATATAAACGATAATCCAATTGTGTCAATTGAATTGGATGATTTAGCTGATTTGGTTTAAATAATGGTTGAATAATAGATGATGAAGAATTATTCGTTTTATTGTTATTATTAGAATGATTATGATTATGATGATGATGATTAATATCCGGTGTATTACATATTTCCGTATATTCAGTATTTGACGAATTATTACCAAATGGTGATGATGATGATATTTCTGGACTTAATGGTATATTATTATTAATATCCGTATGGCCATTATTATTATTATTATTATTATTAGACAATGATTTTAATTTCAATTTTTTATAATTAATATCTTTTACAATCTTTGTTGTCGTTGTTGTTGTTGTTTGTGCTGCTGCTGTTGTTGTTGATGATGATGTTTTTATTTCATTTTTGCCAATGCCAGCACCCCCATATTTAAAGATTAAATTAGATTCTTCTGGCTGTTGTTGTTGTTGAAATGTATCAGCCCATAAAATTCTTTGATTTTTTGTTTGTTGTTGTTTATTGTTATTATTACTTAATATTATTGATGATGATCGACATAATTCACAACAATCTATACTATCATCCGTTTGATAATGTTGATTATTATCCATTATAAGAGTGGCCGATTGATTAGATGATGTTGAATGTTTTTTCTTCTTGTCAATACATTTTCTATCATTATTATTATTACCATTTAACAATGAATTTGTCATTGATAAATCATCATTATTTATTGTTAAACAACAATTTTCCGATTCACAACACGTGACCGTACAAAGATAATATGGTGATGATGATTTCATTTCATTATTATTATCATGTCGCTGTTGTTGTTGTTGTTGTTGTTTAACTATGGATGCTGTATTACTGTTATTTATATTAATTGTACGCATCGAATTTAATGCATATATTAATGGATCTTCATTACAATAACCACAATTCGTATTGATTGTATTACCATCGGTAATTGTGGATGTTAATGATTGAAATGGTAATGATGATGATGATGATGTTATGGGCATTTTTGGACGAATCAATCAACAAGTTTTGATGATCATTTGTATCGTTCATTATAGAACATTGTTTCAAATTTTACAATTTGTTTACTAACGAAACTTACACACCTGAACACACACACACAGGCCACAAACCACCAAAATGAAAGCCAAAAGAAATTATTATTTCAAAATTGAATTTTTTTTTTGGCTTTCAATTGTTTAAACAGTTTTAGTAGTATTGTGGTTTTTTTCTGATTTATGGCTATTGAAAATCAACTACGAAAAAAAAACAATGATGATTTCCGATTGGTTTATCTTGATCATCAAGAATTGTAGCAGTAGCAATAGCAGTTGTAACTGTTGTCATTGTTACATGACAACCAGACACATTTATACAAACGAATACACACACACACACACACATAAACTAAATGCCCTGAACCTGAATTCAGTAGCCATGAATTAGATAGATAATAATGAGAAAAATGAATAGAATGACCATGAAAAAAAATCATGAATTACAATTTCAATTATAATATAATCATAGAATATGATTTACCTTTACTGGTTCTATTCTGGTTTTTTTTTGATTTCGTGGTCACGGTTATCATTGTTGTTGTTATTGGACGTCGTTGTCGTGGTCACCATATTAACATAGCAGAATGACCATCCTCATCATCATCAACGTAAATCACGTACATATACGTATTCACTGTTGTATACATAAATAATATTGACCATTGCAATGGCATATTCATACGCCATATCTATTGTATGTATTTGTTTGGGTTGTTCATATGATCATACCCTTTTTTTGGTCCTTTTATTTTTTTTACATTTGAATTTCATGAATTACTTTCGATTTATCTTATATACATCAATATTTTATTAATAACAAACACAAAAAAAACAAAACAAACAACCACAATAACAATAACATTGATATGACAAACGAATAAACGATTATTATTAGACTAGGGTATATGATAATTGGCTGGAAAGAAAGCATAGATATAATCGCTTGGGTACAAAAAGATTAAACATTCAAAAAAAAAATGATCATTACCAAGACGATCACCACCACCGATGGTCAGAAAAACGAAAAAAAAGGTTTCAACATTGACATTTTATATGGTGTGTATTTTTTTTCATGTTTTTCATGTTAATATAATAGCCATGGTGGTATTTGGTCTTTATCGAAGGTTAACACACACACACACAGACAAACAGGTAAAACAGAAAGACAGACAGGGAGAAATATTACGGGTAAAAAATGAGAATAATGATTATTATTATTATTTCGAAAAAAGGATTGTTTTAATCATGTGTACCGGTAATGAAAATACAATTTCAATCAGTATTCAGATCATGTGTTCATGTGTTCATGTGTGTGTGTGTGTGATATTGATTCATATTGAATGATTATGAAATGTTGTCATTTGATGATGGCCATCAGAATTTAAATCAACCTTACCGACCGGCTAAACATTGCGGATTTTTGTTGTAAATCTCATAATCAAAATTTCAATAACGACAAAAAAAAACAATAATGATGTACAGAAATTAGAGATAATGTGAAAATAACTTTTGTAAAAATAAACAATAAAAAGGTTAAAAATTGAACACAATTTTATTATATAACTGCAAACTTCTTTTTCATCATCATTCAAAATAATGAAAAAAGAATTTCAAGGTAAAATGAAATTCTCATTGGAAAAAATTAAAAAAAAAAAAAAAATTTAGGTATCGCCATCTGACGGTCGAAAAAATTATCATTATCATCGATTAATTGATTGATGATCAAAATAATAACAAACTATGACAACGATGAAAACGAAAACAAATCTCAATTGTGAAATTTGATTTTTTCGCTTTTTCATTACTCGAATATAATTAATAATAATAATTCGAAAGAAAATTGTCAATATTTTTGTCTCACTCTCTCTCTCTCTCTCTCTCTTTCTCTATTGGTGGCCTCACATTTTGTTTTTAGTTTTTATTGAAGGGCGGTATTTTTCATTCAAATGTTCATCACCACCACTATTCAACGTCGATCTTCATTATTGATTGTAGTTATTTTACGTAGTGTTCATTATCATTATTATCAACAACAACCACAACAAAAAAAGCCACAATACCGACAACAACGACGACGGAATTTTCAATTATCATCAATCAATCATTGCCACCATCATCGTAATCATTATCATAAGTGCCATAATAATTTTTATTTTAATCAAAAATTTAACCATTTTTCCAAATTCACTATGTCGGCAAAAACGACCAAGGTGATGGATATAACGAACAATAACAATAATGTGGATGAAGAACGAAATTCATCATCAGAAATGCCTCGAATAACACATGTAATATTCGATCTGGATGGTCTACTATTGGATACTGAATTTGCCTATGAACAGGCTACACAACAAATTGTTCAAAGATATGGTCGTTCATTTACATTGGAAGATAAATTGAAAATTCTTGGACGACCAGGTTCGGTTGTAGCACGTATGATTGTCGATGATCTTAAACTGCCCATAAGTGTTTCAGAATTTATGCAACAATTCGATGAAGAATATTGTAATCTTGTCAATGTACAACCAGTGCCTTTAATGCCTGGTGCTGAACGTCTAATACGACATTTGAATCGTTTCCAAATACCTACAGCTATAGCTACGGGTAGCCGTCGTTTTACATATGAATTGAATACAAAATTTCACAAAAATCTGTTCCAATCATTTCATCATGTACTCATGACACCTGAAGATCCAGAAGTGACACGTGGAAAACCAGATCCACAACCTTATTTAATATGTGCCAAACGTTTTGAAAATGTTCCAACAACAATGATTGATAATAATCGTTCCATATTGGTTTTCGAAGATTCATTAGTCGGTATTGAATCAGCAAATCGTGCCGGTATGACAACCGTATGGATACCGGATTATCGTTTTGATCGACATAAACATCAACATCAAAAACAGCAACATTCATCATCATTATCATCATCATGGTCGAAACCATGCTTGGTGTTGGATTCATTGAAATTATTTCAACCAGAATTATTTGGTCTGCCACAATTTCTAGATGATTAACCAAAAAAAATTTTTTTTTTTTAAATAATAAGCATAATATTCTGCCTTGTATGCTCAAATTATTCTTATCAAGAAAACTTGATTGTTTTCTTATAGAAATTTCTTTTTTGGAATATTTTTTTTTCTTTTGCTACAATTTCAATTCATTTAAATAAAGAAAAATTGATTTATGATTATTTATGAACGTCTGTTGTAGTTGATTGATTGTGTTTAGGCACCAGTATTTTTAGTCTGTGTATTACTGCAGTTATTTGACCAATATTTCCGTCGTAATTCAGCAATTTTATCCTCTGTATTCAGCTGTTTAATTGCATTGTTAAAATGTTGCAAA